>NC_021164.2:75062380-75122378 GCF_000331145.2 Cicer arietinum | reverse complement strand
TCAGCAGGATAGCCATGAATTATTGACATTGCTTTTGTCATTGCTTGAGCGTTGTCTGAGCACATCCAAAGTTCCCAAGGCAAGAACAATAGTTCAAGATCTTTTCCGCGGAAGTGTGTCTCATGTGACAACGTATGAATCAATTAATCTGAGCAAACTTGTTAACAAACAATCATTTTCTACATATAATATTCATATTTTTTATAGCCTATTATAGTTTTTTCAAATATCCAATAGTTCTCTATTTTAAAATTGACCCCTCTTATTACTACTACTACTAATACCCGCACAAAATATTTAACTATAGGCTTTAAGAATAATCATCAATGATGCAGAGTTACTAACATGTAATGCTGTTGTGTAGTTACTGTTGTCAGATATTCCCACAAAATGTGCATATGTTTTCTCAGAAGGAGTATTTTTCATGTTGTCAAATATTAATTTTGATTATCTTCTATATTAACAAGGATGATAAATACTTTAATTCTTTGTTCAGTGTCGTCTATTTTTGTAATATATTTCATGGAATTTGTTTTTTTTTTTCATAACTGGTCAGAACTCAAAAGCGACCCCTGTAATTTATGTCGAAATGATGTCAATTATCTATCTATTGTATTATCTATCTACTTTCATATTAGATGCATGTGTGACCTGCAGTATCTATGCATATGACTACTACACATGTCTTCTATTCATACAACTTACTATGTAGGTGCTCGCAATGTGGAAGAGACTCTGAAGCTTCTTCCAAAATGGAAGATTTCTATGAGTTGGAGTTGAATGTCAAGGGACTGAAAAGTTTAGATGAGAGCCTAGATGATTACCTAACTGTTGAAGAGCTTCAAGGAGACAATCAATATTTTTGTGAGTCATGCAATGCAAGAGTTGATGCTACTCGCAGCATCAAGCTGTGTACATTGCCTGATGTGCTTAATTTTCAACTTAAACGTTGTGTTTTTCTTCCAAAGGTATCCTGATTGAGTAAATAATTAATTTCCATATAATTTTATTTATTATAAATTATTATTATTATGAGCATGTACTACTATGTGGCATGTTTTGTTTCCATTGTTTACTTTGTGTTATTCTAGTTTATGTTGTATAGATATATAAGAGAATTTTCATCATAAGAAAGAAAAGAAATAGGTATTATATAAAGAACGATGAGGAATTCACCATAAATACCATAAGAAGAAAAAAAATAGCTGTAATGGAATATTGCATTTCTATTGATTATCTTCACTTTATTAGTTCATTTAAAAAATAATGGTAATGGAGCACCATTCATGATTTAATCCCTATGTAATTACGAGTAACATTCTGATCTTTCAGAAATCTGGCGTTCTTCTCTATCAAAGTGCACTTCCAGAACGCTCTTTCATATTCCTGAATTTTTTTGCTATCCTTGCCTAAAAACCTTAAATCATTTTTTTCAATAAAAAGATCCCTGAGTGTGTGTCTCGCTATTCAAACCAAACATTGTATTCTAAATTATTTGAGAGAGTGAGCAATGCAAGAAGCCAAGAACCTTTTTTTTTTTCTTGTTCCTGGACCTTTTTTAGGTTTTGGTTTTCTTTTCTGTATTTTGTGGTTTCCTTTAGTGGGATATCCTTTTCTCTTTCACTTCTCTAATAAATTTTCTTCACTATAAAAAATTAAATTAAAGCGGGAAACTTCAATGGTAATAATCATCATATAATGCTTTATTCAGTTTGCAAAACCTTTATGGGGCTTGATGAGTTTTACATGTGTTCATTCTTTCTAAAAAAATTCTACACCTTTTATAGGGTAGTGATCATGTAGGGTGGTTTTCTTAAGAGAGAAACTATCTTGATAGTTAGATTATTTTTTCTGTGGGTTAACTGGTATAAAGAACAATCTTCTTGCCCGAGAGATGCTTAAATTGTACATCTACCCTGCATTTTTGAAAAATTACATTCTCATCACTAGATGAATTAGTGTGTCATACTTTGTCTAATTTGATTCAAACATTTCTCTTGGATGCTTAAACTAGATGAATTAGTTTTGAATCTCTACTATCAACTTTGTGACTTTAAAAGATGATATGGAAATTTTACATGAAGTTATGAAACCAATATTAGGAGTGTTCAAATGTAAGAACTCTTTTTATCTTCCCAGAGTATCAAAGTTGATTGATAGTAGAGTGTTTAAAAAGTTAGCTGTTGGTGAAAAAAAATTCTTGGGAGGCCTGTTCAAAATTGCTTACTACACAGAGATTCATTTACATTGAATGAAATCAAGTTTACAAAATGTTCATCTCTTACTTGACTAGTGGTTGTTTAAGGGTGGTTATTCATTTATGGTGTAAAATTTGATTTTGTTGACCACTCGTTGTTTTCTTATAAGTGTGCTACTCTATTTATCTATTTGTGTTGGCAGACTACAACTAAGAAGAAAATTACTTCTGCATTTTCATTTCCTGCGCAACTTGATATGCGGCATAGACTGTCTGAGTTGTCTCAGTTTGATTTGGTATATGACTTGTCAGCTGTACTGATTCACAAGGGAACTGGTGTAAATAGTGGCCATTACATCGCTCATATCAAGGACAAAAATACAGGGCAGTGGTGGGAATTTGATGATGAGCATGTTACTAATTTGGGTCACCATCCATTTGGCGAAGGATCGTCTAGTTCTACTACTAAATTCATTGCAACTGATGTGGTTCACTCTGAAGCAAGGATAGCTGAAAGTAATGGAAATGGTTTAAACGCCACACATTCACAATCTTCACTTATGGACGCATTTTCTTCTTGTGATGCATACATGTTAATGTACCATCTTAGAAATACAACCAATATAAATGAAAACGGGGACTTAGTTGGTGGTGCTAACCTTAAAGAAAGAGAGGGTGTTGTAGCTGCTGCACGAGATAGCACTTCTCTTCCTTCTCATCTTTATGACGAGATTCACAATTTCAACGCCTCATATCTTGATGCTTGTCAACAATATAGTTGTCGAAAAGAGTTAGAATTGAGTCGTATTACTGATAGGAGACAGGAAGTTCGATCTGTTTTAGCTGAAGCTCCTGTTCCACCATTTGAGAGACCATTTTATTGGATTTCTAGTGACTGGCTTCGCCAGTGGGCTGACAACATTGTTACAACGTTAGTGCATACTTTTGTACAGTATTATATTGGTCATGAACATTTCAATGTTTTTTAAGTAGTGAGTGACTAGATTATTTCATTGTCATTGCTTGAGGGTCCTTTTAATAAATTATTTGTGTAGGATGGTGAATTGATGTATCTTATAAGGTTTTTACTTTGCAATGTATATGCAGTTCTATCGACAACACATCCATCCAATGTTCACATGGGAAAGTCCCAGTTTCAAAGATTACCTCAATGAAACGACTGTCTGCCAAAGCCTGGGATAAGTTGTCATCCAAGGTAACTTTTGCTTGTTTGCTTTTATATGCTTGGATTATTAATTGCCTACTTGTGATATGATGCCATTCATTGTTTGTGGATAACGGTTTTAACTAAAATCAGTGAAAGGTATCATACCAATGTATTACCAGAATAACTAAAATCATACCAAGGTATTAACTAAAATCATCATAAATAGTTATAAGTTTTACGAGAATTACTGTCCATTCCTTTTTACATGTCATGTTTGTAAAATAATTTTGTTTCTATTTAGTTGATGCTAGGTAGTTAATTCCAAATAGCGGTGCGCCGCGGTCAACTCCAAAAGTGGGATACCGATAGTGCGTTTCGGGATAGGCGGGCTAACTGCTATTTTTTGGAAAAATTACATAAATAAACTATATAAATCTATATTTAATGCAAAATCAACAAATGACTCAAACTATGAAACATTCATAATTAGTAATAAAAATCCACAAGTCTTACTCTTAGTCAAAACATACATTGAAATACCAACAAAAGTCAAGGAAATAAAGATGATGCATATTGAAATCTTTAACACAAAGTAATAAAATAATTAAATATTAAAACTCAAATGCATGTTCTAGCATAGGAATTAAAGATAAGCATCATCTTCGTTGGCATATTCTTCTTCCTCTTCTTCCTAGGTGAAAGTTGAAATAACAAAACAGAGAAGGAAGAAATAATAGCGGGATCTCGCTGGCATCTTGTTTCACGCTTCGCAGACCACGTTGTTGCGGTTAGGCACTGCACCACACCAGGACAATGAGATCTCGTCGGGAAATGTTGGGATTTACTACCTAGAGTTGATGTTTTAAATGTTCAATGCAACATTACTTATTGTTTTGTCAGTAATACTCTTATCTATTTATTACAAAGAGAGAAATAAGTTAAATGAGATAATAAATAGTTTAGGGTATTATAGGAACAAGACAATTAATTCCATCAAAAGTAAAAAATTTATTGGTTTTATTTGTATGTGTAAATCACCTTAAAATGACAACTTAAAAATAAAGAACGGAGTACTTTTCAATCATGGCAGATTGGGAATGTATTTATCTTACAATCTATTTTTACATGTTTTGTTAGATAATACTGATAGGAAAGATGAAGCAAAATCTTATCAGATAGAGCTGTTACAAATCTAGTGTTCTATAGGTGAAATTACCTTAGAAGTTGAGGGAGTGGTGGTTTGTTTTGTCAGTAAGGAAATTGCAGTCATATGGGTGCCTGATGTAAGAGAACTTGTTTTCGTGAAGTATCTGGATTAGGTGTTTTGTTTATGTGAGGAAAAGAATGCAATTTACTAGTCTGAATGAATCTGTATCTAACAAAAAGGACAGGGATTGCATGCTTATCCAAGAGATTTAAACACTGATTTTTTTTATGATTATTTTTATATCTCCTCAAATTCTCGTTCCACTGTTGCTACTTCATCAATTCCATTTTATTGACATAATAATCATGACAAGTTCCCTTATTGGGTGCAAAATTCAGTATGGTGGGATTCCAACACTGTCTCACGATGATCATTGTCGGGATTGTCTGATACATGAGGCCCAGACTGTGGTATCAGCTACTACCTATCGGGATAGAAGAGAATCAATGAAGCCACTTGCTCGGAATATTCTTGATGGAAACTGTCTAGATGGAAAGTATTTCATATCCAGATCATGGTATGTCAAAAAATCTTCTCTCATCTGTTATGGCCTTCATGCTTCCACCAATAGGGGATGGGGCAAATGTTCTATTTCTTGTATTTGGGAACAGTAAATATCTTGACTGGCGCTGATATAGATAAATTTGTTACCTGTTCTGATTAGCTTCAATTTTTTTTTTCGTCTTGTTATACTGATAATTATTTTTACATGTTATGCTGATGAGTATATTTTTTAAGGTTGCAGCAGTGGTGGAAAAGAAAAGTCCTTGATGCTCCATCTGAAACTGATGCTCGACTAACGGCTGCAATTAGTTGTCCACACGGTCTATTAATGCCTGAGCAAGCTCCCGGTGCTAAGCGGGTGCTTATTCCTGAGAGTTTTTGGCTCTTCTTGTACGAAGATGCTATTTATGTAAAACCCGATGATCCTTTAGGTGGCCCAACTCTTCCTTCAAGTTCCATAGAGTGTTCCCAATGCATTAATGAATTATCTAAAGCTGCATGCTTGGAGGACTCCTTGAGGTTGTTTCATCTGTCATTGCCATTAATATAGAGTTAATATAGACACATTTTAAGGTGACTTCTGCATTTATGCTGCAGATTAGTTAAACAAAAGCAGCGCCAGAATCACGAGAAGTTATTCCAGGCTAAAAGTATGCCACTCTCTGTGCATTGCAAATATTTCTTGGTGCCTACTTCATGGATTTCAAAGTGGAGAAATTACATTAGTCCATCATTCAAGAATCCAGATAAACCTGAAACTTTAGACGGGGTAATTGATTCGCTGATGTGTAAAAAGGTACATTGTTATTTTACTCTGCAATTTGATCATGTTTTGCATTTTAGCCTATGCTACTTGTGTAATTTGCTTTAGTTACTACTTACAACACAAAATGATTCTGACTGGTGCTTATCAAAATTAGAGTGAAATTTTTGTGTGCAACTGTTACAGAAGGTATATCACAAAGGGGGAGATAGGATACGAAAAGTTGTGATATCTTATTTTGATCCATAGTATGGTGAGGCAATAGGATATAATAAGCTTATCCTGTTAACTTATTCTATGTTTCTCACTTGTTAAAAAATAATCTAGTATCAAGGACTGAGTTAGAAACCAACATCATAATATAGAAATATTCTTCTCCTCTCCCTCTTATTTGTGACCCTCTCTTCTCCCCCTCGCCCCCTCTCTCTCTCCCTCCCTTCCACAACAACACCAGGTTCTGTCCTTCTACTACTTTTAGTGTGACACCTAACCCAGCATGCTCTACCACTGCCACCGAATTTAAGGTTAATACTGTCATTTGAAAATAATTTATATCATATTCTACTATTTTCTGGTCCACCTCAAAATCGAGATAAGATAACATGTACAATCTGGTGGATTATCTATTTAATAGGATAAGAATTTCATCAGACAGATATTATGATTGAATGCAAAACTTGACATAAACTACACAATGGATGCCGTATCAGCATTGCAAAACTCCTACACATAATTAACCCTGTTCAGAACTACCAAATACACACCATTGCTGCCTCCCAACCCCCGACCTATATCAACTTTCTTGCCTACTTAGAAACATAACTGCTCTACATAATGAAAGATATAACTGTTACATATTTGTTCTGCATAATTAAATACATAACCGTCCTACATTACTGCCAAATGGCAGAGTTCAACATCCCACGCACCTTCTGGAGTATACATCCAAGTAGGTGGTTTATTGGACTTTTGAGTCCCATTAGTATCATATTCTACTTTAATTCTCAATCCTATATTTACCACCACACAACCCTGTCCCGCATGTGTTAGGTAGGGACTTAAGTAGCCATAAAAATGTGATTGTGTGTGCATCTCTATATGGCATTTCCATTCTTTATACTTTAATCCCTAGCAAATTTTTATGATGAATTTTGTGTCTGTTGTATCAGCACTCACAACTTGTTGAAAGACCTCCTCAGCTGATTTTCAGACGTGGTACCATAATTCAGAGAGAATCTTCTGTAAGTTGGTTAGGAAAAGAAAAGAAGAAATTGTTTTCTGTACTCATGTGAAATGTATGTCAATGCATGCAATCACATGTCAATTTCTTTACAGGAAACAAGTTCACCTGTTTTAGTATGCTTAGAATCCCTTTAAAAAATTAACAAGTAAATTGTGAATTCTTGATATCCATTTGCTCCTTTCATTTTGTTTATTCGTTCTTGCTTTTTACATGTTGATGGGTGTAGTTTTAGTTTCTTTTATGGCTCTTATATTTCCATTTCTTTTTTGGGGATTATAGGCAGGTGGCTTAACCATCATATCCGAGACTGATTGGATATGCTTATGTGAAGAATGGGGTGGTACTGAGACCAAAGGAATATCTGCAACAATTGATCATATTAGTGATTCAGATAACTTTTTGACTGGGTCCAGTGACGAGATGCAGATATGTGAGGATCAGTCACTCGCAGGGGATAAAATGAATAATGAAAATCGAACTGGACAAATTTTGATCAAGACTTGTCCCGAGGTAATCCATAAATCTGTTATGTTGATGTTGATGGCTTCATCCTATATATTTTTCACTGTATTCTTTTAGATAATATTCAATCTTTACGACATGCAAATTATACTTTAGTTTTGAAAGTCGTGCCCTATGCCCTGGTTTTCCTGTTTTTCATCTTTCTTTTTTCAGCACATGCATAGTACAATAGCCCCATCTGAGAAAATTTTGGTTCTGTAGTTCATGTTGCTTAATGAGTGCATCAAATGTTGAAAAAGATGATTCTCAGTCTATGGATCTAACTTGACACACAAATTATTGATCTCAAGTGAATAATGTCATTAAGTAACAGATGTTTGACAGTCGTCTGTTCTTTATTCAGCTGACTAAATATTACGATCTCCTCAACTTGTGTTGTTACATTTTTTTTGTTTATTTCATTATATTCTTGTGCTGAATTTACTAGAAACTTCTTTGTTTTATTGGATTATGTATACCAACAATTATTTATTTTCCTCTCAATATTCAGGTTTGTCAAAGTTGCATTGGAGAAAGAGAAAGCTGCGAGTTAATGCATAAACTTAACTATTGCAATGAGGACATATGTGTAATTCTTGTTCGTGGTAAGGAGGTACCTAGATCACTCTTGGAGGCCTCAAAGGGATTAATTGAAACAGATCGGCGGGTTTCCAAGCGCTCCCGGAAGACTAAAAATGGGAGTTCAGTTAGTCTAAAAGTTTCTGCTTCAACATCACTATACCAGCTGAAGATGATGATATGGGAATCTTTTGGGGTATGTAAACTCTATGTTTTATGCATATGCTTGAGTTCCGATGGATTTTTTTTCAAGTTAGAAAGGTTTTATCTTCCGCATTAACGATAATCAGTGAATTGCTATGCTAGAGTGCAAAGCATCGTAATGTCTAAATTTTATTTCACGATTCTTATCAATGATAACTGTCCTCCCAGGTTGTCAAGGAAAACCAGATACTACATAAAGGTGATAGGATAATTGTTATTGACGATGAAAGTGCTACCCTTGCGGATGCAAACATATTTGCCGGAGATCAGATTATAGTGAGGGATTCTGAGATCCATGAAAATCGAGATATTGCTGGTAAGCTATTTGATAGGGCCATAATGGTGATGCAATCACTTTATGTTATAGCCAATTAGCCATAGGAAATATGATGTATATATAATTTTTTTTATTTGTCCTCTGCAAGTGGATACTTAAGATACAGAAAGTCAGATTTGAATTATATTATTAATCTTTTGCAGATGAGCTCTGCAGTGATAAGATGGATCTGCAGCATACTGAGGAAGGTTTTCGTGGAACACTTCTTACAGCAAACATTTCATCCCAGGTTGTTTAAGAAATGCGCTTTCAGTAGTCCATATATCTCTTGTTGGTGTATATATATTTAAAGAAAAATCAGATGAATGGAGAAAGAAATAATAGTTCTGTACAAAACAACCATGTAAAGGAAATTTTTTGAATGTATTTTGCTACTTAGTTACTAGTGGAACACGCATTTAGCTGCGCATATATGGTTTTTAAAAGAGTAGTTAGATACAAGAATGAGGAGGATGAAGGCATGAACACAAGCAGAGAAAAAATGGATACCATTCTGTATGTACTATGAAGGGAACACTGAAGAAAGAAAAAAATATTTTTTTTTTGCTGTGTTTGTTTTACAAACAAATATTAGTTGTTAGTGTGTTAGTAGGCAGAGTTTGAATCCTCCTATACCTCCTCAAACTTTCCAGCTAGAAAACTTTTGCTTTTTTAGTTAACTTATTTGTCCTGATTATTTTGCAGTTATCATGTATAAGCCCATTTATTTTAGAAAAAGCTATAATTTTAAGTTAGGTTCCAACTTTTGGTCCTGACATTTTAGAGTTTGGATCCTCTCAATTTGAATTTCTCTTAATCATTTATATTTTTTTTAATTTAATTTTTATTTGTTGGATCTTAAATTTATATTATATAAATTATCTATATAAAGTCTTATATAAATTTAAAATCATTTCATATCTTATTGAGCCTTACAAAGATTAATGTTGTTTAATAAAAACGTATAAAATATTAATTTTGATATATATCAATAATATATTAAATAATTTTAAATTTTTTGAAAAATCATTTGCATTCTCACAGTTGTGGGTGAGAATTGATAATAGAATCTTCCGTACTGGAAATTGTAGCCAAGAAGATCAATAGAAATTCTTGTTTTTTTACAAATTGGTGGAATAATCTTTTGAATTGTATTCCTCAAGTGTTTAGAATTTTTTTGTTTTAATCAGTTTTGAGATTCATATACTTGAATGAGCAATTCTTGTGTTTACACATATATTTAGATATCATTTAAACACATTCATACAAAATAATAATAATAATAATAATAATAATAATAATAATAATAATAAATAATTATTATTATTATTATTATTATTAAAATGATTAAATGATATGTATTTTTATAGGTCATCATTACAGCACATATCATTTTATGTCAAAATTTATGAATTTCTTGTATCGAACTCTAACCTTTTCGGAAAATGGTTTTAAAACCAATACCAATAAGTTGTATTTGAAAACAAAATTGTTTGAATTAAACTGGTATTTACAATTTTGACATCTTAACATGTGTTTTATACAGGACAAATATGTGAAGGACAGCACTCTATGTGCTCTGTGTAACACATAAAAATGGTGTTATTATAAAATTAAAAATTTATATTATAATTACTCATAATAAATTATAAATGTAAACTCAATATTAACAATTGATTTCATCGTCAATAGTTATTATTATTTATTTTATTCTCTAAAATGAGAATTTAATAAATTAATAGTTGATATTATAACTACTCATAATTGGTTATACATATACACATAATTTCATCAATAGTTGATATTATTCATTTTATTTTTATGTGAGTTGTTCAATTTAAAAAAGATAAATTCTAGTCGAATATATGTTTGGTTATCGAAATTCAAGGAAAATAGAACTCAGAGTTGAATATAGGTTTAGATATCGAAATTTGAAGAAAATACAACTCGCGGTTGGAAAGCTTAATTTTGGATACACATATCTTAGATAACACTTATAATTCAATAGCTAAGAAAAGGCCTTTATACATTTTCATAGCAAGCTACTTGCATCAGTTTGGGAAATTGGAGGATGCTCAATTCTCAAATATAAATCAGGCACATGAAGCATTTTATTAAGACTATATATAAACCAAAACCAATGTGTAAAATGAATATATAGGAATAGAGCACATGAAGCATTTTTTTCTGAAAAATTAAAGGATAAGTTTTAGTACGATTATTTGTGAATGAATATATAAAGTCGAATTACAGGAACACAACCACAGTAAAGAACAAAAATCCCACCATGTAATTTGCATGACAAAAATAACTTAAATTTGTAAACCATCAAAATTAAACAAACTCATAGGAACATAACCATCAGCATTACTTGAAGCACTTTCAACATAGTATTTTCCTTTCACACTTCATTCATTGCAACTACCTCTGTCACTAAAGCAGATTTTCCCCTTGGTGACAACTGCAACTGATTTTGCAAAATTGCAATCTTATTCAACTCATTAGGAGTTGATAACTTAGCTTCATCTAACTCAGCATTCAGAGCTTCTAACATCTTCTGAAGTTTGAGAATGGCTGCTTCTACATAAAACTTGGTGCTATAAAACCTCTATAATGTGTTTCATCGTGTGAAAACTGCTCAACTCCAGTTGATATCTAACTTACAAAACTGACCAATATGTCAACAACCTTAATTCCATTATCAGTCAAAATCTAAATAAAAGTCAAAATCTAATTCCATTATCGTGTGAAAACTGCTCAACTCCAGTTGATATTTTAACATTAATAGCAAAAATAAATTATCAAAAGTGTCATCATCAAAATTAGTAGATCAAAATATATCAATAATTAATTGAACAAATAGGGCGACCACTAAGTCAAAACAAATTATCAAAACCACTTAACACCGAAAGAAAACACAAGACTCGGTAAAACTTTAAACATATACATGAACGTTATTGATTACATTAGATATTATTGTACAAATATTTCCTAGAATAAATGTTAATTTAGATAGGCTAGCTCCAAAAAACAGCTTGTATGCATTCAGCTGTACTTGTACACATTTTAGTAACACAAATACTAAAGCCCAACCCAGTATGACCGTCCATTAATGTTGTGGATTGGAGATGGCGAAGGAGATGTAACACACCACTCATACCAAACCTGTTCCAGACCTCAACTATGTCAAAATTACAAAAAAGCAAACGTAGAGGATGTGAAGAAGACATAAATGATGAAATGAAATATCAAAATAGCAACTAAGATACCTTTGTAGTGCCACAACAGCGCCAAAAATCTACTTCGAGTTTTGAACCTGGTTTCACGCAAATAGGTGTTCTTAGAGGGAAAAATATTGCAAACCTGCAAACAGAAGGGCACAAAATGGGGTTAGAGAAAAAGACTACTGCAAAAAGCTGTATTAAATATATTATATCAATTTTTCTTAATATTATTGAAAGTACAAAAAAGCACAAACACAGTGTTGGGCATCATTGCAGCATAAATAAAAAACCAGAAATATCATTCAACCCAAGAAACATCTAATAGCCATCCAAATAGAGTCTGTTAATCATCTTGAAGTAAGTGGAAGCCAAAGTGCATTCGGATCCTACAATGACTGTATTGTAGCAGATTGTTTCTCAAAAATTGGCATTTTCTGAGGAACTCTTTGCACCAGATACACAAATTATTAACAACCTTTCCTTACAAGCTGTGTTTAACCTGTTTTAGTTCGGTATTTTAGAGGGTCGTTTCTTCAGAATGATGTGTATCATCCCTTGATAATGTACTACTTTTTTTATTTAATCCAATCAAAATAGTTGTCCCGCAATAAAATTAATAGGAAACAATCTCAATACCAGCTGAACATGTTTGGTGTAGCTGTTGAAGGTTCAATCCCAAGATGAACATCCTTGTAAAGAGTTGCATCAAAGTAGCCAGCAAATCCTATGACCATAGAGTACACAAGGTCAGTCAGTATCAAAAATAATATTATAACATTAGCACAATAATTGTGCTGAGATAATTAAAACAATTCCTAACACTTGAAAGTTCTAAACAAATTAACACAAAGTAATCTTATTATTCGCCAACAAGCCCATTTAGTCAATAAGAAAAAAAATACACCACATACCATGTACCATTGCAGAGCCAGTGTCATTAGGTATCATAAAATGCAACTTCTTATAACGTTGATTGCTCTCTCTATCGACAACTGGTTTTGGATGAGTAAATGTAAAAACCTATGATCAGACAAAATCAACAAAACAATTATCAATAATAACAAGACAGAAACCTTAACAAACATGTAAACCAATAAGGATGAATAGATTCACACGAAATCAAATATATTAACAATAAACAGCATGGGAAGAAACGCACAGATTGGCATGGCGCAAGTCGAGCTGCATTGTGAATTTTCACAACATAAGCAGTTTCAAAGTGTGCAACATCTTTATGAGCCTTAACCTGAAAATACACCCAAAAGTGAGGATATAAATAATAAATTTAATTAATTTGAAAATGTATATTTAACATGGCAAGAACAGGGCATATACATCATTATATAACTTTGAAGCCGTCACTGGTTGGATGAAACTTGTATACCTGAAAGAAGATGATACACAATAATAAATAAACATTTGGATTAAATGGTTAATAATTTAATCTTTATATGATTAGTTTAATAATTTAATCTTATAATTTATATTTAATCTTTATTTATTTATCTATAACACCAATTAAAGATTTAAATGGTTAAGTTATTAAGTTAATGATTCTTTAAGGACTTAACAATAACACGACATCAAAAAAGTCTCTTAGCACATGGGTCTTAGTTAAAAAGCAGGGACTAAAATTGGTAACTGAAAAAAGTCAGGGACGAAAGGTTGAAGGAAATTTTTGTACGAACTAAAAACGAAATATGTTCGGCTATAGAATCAGAATAATTGGAATGGTTAAGAGTTAGTTAGTAAGTTTGTTAGATGGTTAGAATATAGAATAAGAATAATTGGAATAGATATGAGTTAGTTAGTAAACTAGTGAGTTGGTTATTAAGAGTTGTTATTTAGGTTATTCTTAGAAAGTCGTTAAATAGCCCTCAGTTGGTAGAGTGAAAGCTTTGAATAATTAACTTGTAAACAATAGAGGGCCCTGGTAAGAAAGGAGAGTGTTCCTTTGGGGTGGCCTTGAGCGCAGATAATCTCTTGTATCTTGTCTTTCAAGCTCAACAAATAATAATAAATCATTCTTTCAGTTGCAATCTTTATTCGTTTGAATCTGTTTTTAAACCATTCTAGGAATTATTTCTTGCTAAAGAAAGGATCCTAACAGTATATTTATACGGACCAAAAATTCCTTTGACCCTATGTAATATTTGGTATGTTAGTGTTTGTGTATTTATTTATTTTGTAGCATTTATGTTGGGATCCTAACTGTTGGGATTTATGGTTATTGTTTTCTAGCCTTCACAATATCAGTCATCCCACTATCCCACTTCAGCAGTTTTTGAGTCAGGCATAGCTTAAGTACATTTGAATTGAATAACTCTAAACAATAAATTAAAAAAAAAAAAACAAGATAAATTGGTGTGCGAAATAATAAGAATTCACATACGAAGATGGTATTGAAATTCCATCTGGCTTTAAAAATCTCTGAGCTCCATCAAGGCACTCAGGAGACAGTTCATTATCCCCAAAAGAACCTAGCAATTCACTAACCTAAATTCAAGCCAACAATAATCAGACACTTGACCACAAACAACAAAAGTCAAATCATTGACAATGACAAATTGAGCAAAAAAGTTACCAATATGTCAGCTTTCTCAGGGGCGTTCCAATGGCGCATGTCACTTGAGACTATGGTAACAGTATCCTCCCATCCCTCTAATCTAACTAATGCCTGTTCCAGCAAAAAACTCAGGTCTAAATTAATGGAATTAATCAATTGAAGAATAATATCAACAATCAGAAGATAGAAGCCCTGCTTAGAAAGTTATTATAATTGTCATAAACATCTTAATCAATGGGCGGAAGGAGTAAAATAATTTATATCTTATACTGAAAAAACAAAAAGATTATTGCTTAGTAATGGCAATATACCCACCATGTTTTTCATGTCTAACTTACTGACACCCATATTTACATTTACAGGTGCCAAAATCTTAAAACTTTGTTTATCAAACATACTTCACTAAATAATGTTTGATTATGTTTAGGCAATGAATTCGACTTTTTCTATTTCAATAGGAAACAAAATAACATTATATTGGCACACCGTTTATAAATTAAAAGATCCAAAACTAACGTGGAGGGTGACAACTGCATTCGGATTCTTTTCAACAGCATAAACTTTTAGTTTTCGCCCAGTTTCTTCTGAAGCCTACGAATGAATAAGACATAAATTAGTCAAAAGAATATGATACATCCAATCTGGCATTGTATAGTCATTTATTTAAAAAATTAGATAAAATATCACACCTGTAATGATGCCCGCACAAGGGGACCACGTCCAGCTCCAACAACCATCAGTACCTAGCAATGAATAAAAACAAATAATTTCCATCTCTATAATATTTTACACAGGCATCCAAAGTGCTGTATCTCCAAAGGAGGTGAATGCAGTTTCTCTAACACTGAGGATGTATTTAGAAAGAAAAAAACATGAGAAAAAATCTTACAATGGTTTTAACAGATGCCTCCTCATCGGGAATCATGTCTAGCAATGCTTTACTAATTGCTCTTTGGTACTGTAAAAAAGAAATCTAGTGATTAGACTACACGTACACAACTTATGACAAACAAGTCAAAACCTAGATATCTAAGTAACAAACAAGAGCCGACATTCTTTGATATTTGATCTCATTAGAGAGCTGACAACAGAAAATATCATTTAAATTACCCAAACATACTGAAAATGAAAACAGGCATCAGACATTGGACAACAATTGAAGAATATGGGAAGGAAGGGGTCCAAATTTAAAGATCATAAATTCATAACATTCGTGGAAGTGATATAGCTACTAGACTACAAGGTCAGAGCGAAAACATAAATCAGAAGAGTGAAGTTGAGAATATAGTTAGTTCATGCATTGTCGTACTTGAAGGTATTTCATAGCATCTTTCTCGAATGTCTCATAAGTCTGAGCCTCCAAATTATCCATCAAAGGCTGCAAAAATAATTATAAAATTTCAACATTAATGATCTGAGTATGTGAGCATAGAAGCAAATAAGTGACTCAAATGCAGCAGGACAAAGAATGCTTACTTGCAAGGGTGACTGTAAAAAATCCCTGTATCCAAGCTGGCATAAGAAGGTGGAGTCAGAGAAGATAATAGCAATCATACCATTCCTATATTACAAACATATATCAAGATAAATACCTCAAAACGTTCTTGATCAGGAAGAGGATCCAATTTTTGGTATAGATGTCCAACATATTCCAGATATTGACGCAAGGGATGCCTTTGTAAATCTAAGGTGCAAAAAACAACATAAACTTTGAAGGTTTGGGCAAGAACACAATCCAAGGGCAAAAAAATTGAAGAAACAGTTGAACACGAAATTTCAACATATATACAAAGCACTAACATGAGTACATAGGAAAATACAAAATAAGGTAAAGATATTTAAATAAGATATTTAAACAGTATAATGAAAATAAGATATTTAAATAAATTGCAGGCCAAATATAGTGCATATAAATAGCATAATATTTACAAACAAATAAAATTAAAATAAGATATTTAAATTTCCTAAATCGTGATATTCAAAATCAAACTCACGAACGAATAATGAAAAGTTACCTGCAACAGAATAATTATGAAAATCATTGGAATCCGCACTTGCCTTAGGATGACCAGAGTTTCCAGATATAATAATCTACATAAATGTTTCAAAATCAATACCTTGTGAAGAAAAACATGGCTACTATAACTTAAATTTCATTTCATTCAATCAACCAAGCAAGAATGCAATGTCCAGAAAAAACGAAAAGATGAGATTTAGAATTATAGGACAGCCAGGTTGTCAACAGTAGAAAGAACTGCTTGTATTTGAATACAATACTGCCTTAAGATTCAAAGAATTTAAATGGTTTACCTGTATAGAATGGTTAAAACACCGATTAATAAAAATCTGATGGCGCTTGGAGAGGCATGGATATCCGCGACCATTGGTTAAAAAGGACTGGCAAAATACCAATCAAAACCTTTAAGACTATAGATATAACAATCAGCATTTTGAAACCTAATATTTGAAAAATTCAATATAACCACAAGATGTCCTTACATCAGTATTTATAATAGCTGCTCTAACAGACTCCCCAAACCACCGTCCTAAGGAATTTGCTGAAGGCATAGTACTCCTAATGAACAAGATTACCATAACTCAATTAAAATTAGCTTACCAATACGAAATATTCAACTAAAAAATCTGCTTACAAATTAAAACATACAAAAAAACCAAAGGTTTGAGATACATTGTGGGTTAACCTGATATCTCTTAGTTGCTATCACACTATGAGTATACTAGGCTAATGAACTAAACTATAGAATACTCACAAAATATCCAATGCAACTGACAGTTGCCCGTGATGCTCACACAGAAGGCGAAATGAATTCCATATTTCCCAGGAGTCAACCTAAAATAGGATTAAAAAATCAAAATAAAGAACAAAAAACATAACATCGTAATTTCAATACTATTTACAACAAGCCCAAACATTTAGGACCAAACATTCTACTGCTAAATCAGTTGATTATAAGCAAAGATATAAAATAAAAATGGAAAAAAATAGGTAAACACTGTATAATGTTCAGTCATTCCAGGGTCAGGTTTAATTGTACATATGATTTAAAGCCCATTATTCAGCAGCTTTGTCCTGGAAGAGTTTTGATTAAAAAAAGATTAATCTTAATAAACTCAAACGATGAATTCTTAAATTTTTACATCAAAAATCGTATTTTTAAAATACAGCACTACCCCAAAGATAAAACTAACAAAACTGTTACAAGAATCAATACTTTTACCTAAATATTATCTAATACTAGGGGACTCATTTACATAGCAGGGTTTGACACTTCAGATGAAGTAATACCAAAATTATAATTAACTTCAAGTCTAACACATTGCAAGGCGTAGCATGTTCAACCGAAGTACAAAACAAAATTAACCAAAATTTGCATTTGAGGCTCAAACATTGTGTGATAGCAGCTCTGAGTTAACTTGAGAATTCTACAGCTCAGAACTTGCTTCGTGACAGAAAAATCTTGTTTCCACTAATACTTGCAAAAATTGTCATCATTGAAAACATGGGGCTTATTTGTTAATATCAATGAAAACATGGGGGCGTATTTGTTAATATCAATAAAAACAGGAAACAATGTTTTCTCCACCCAAAAAGGACCCAAGTCCACATTTGAATTAATTAATATATAAGAAAGGTGCATGGCAGTTAAAAACAAAAGAAAAAATCAATGTTCAGTACATGAACCCAACCAAGATAGAGGAAGCTGAAGGCATGACCTTCACAGCATGTTTCTACCATATTTACTCACCAAAGTGGCAGGCTTTGCATCCACAGAGTCATCATCGGGCTTCACCAAGGGAATTCTAAGCCACAACTGTATTACAATGTAAAAGAAACAATTAAACATCAAGTGGAAAAATGACACTTGTGAAGAAAAGACATCAATTAATCATCAAGTTTGAACTCAGAATGGCACCTGCATATTACTCAGGCCATGTAAGATTTGGTTCACACACCGTGCATAATTAGAACAAGAGGTTCCTTTAGGGGCAGGAAGCAGGCAAGCCTACAGAATATTAAAAGGAATTAGAAAAACCAAATCAATGTTACAAATAGCAAATGACGGTGTTGTGGCCTACTGGCCTATGGCGACTGGCACAACATATGTCATGCCATGACGCCATTGCGCCGTTATGGTGGAAACTTGACAGCACAGAACCAAATGCCACTCAATATGTAAAAGGCGTCGCTATGGTGGAAATAGAGTAATGACAACAAGCAGCTTTGTAACAAATACAAGCATGACACAAGTTCATCAATAACAACAAAAACAACACATCCATAAGAAAATAATATTGCTTCATGCAAGGAAACTAAAGATGGAGAGTTTTGTGATTCAAGAAAATAAAGATGTTTTGAAAACCAGACAAGAGTGTCTAATCCAACCATTTCAATTAGATACTGCCATTCAGTCAAATTTAACCAAAACCCTGATAATTTCAAAACCAATGATAAAGAGCTAGTCAAAGCGTCAAATACATCAAAAAAAATTTAAGTTTTCAAAATAAAATGTATTTATCAATTTCAAAATCACATTTTTAACCATGTAAAGGCACAGTCACAATTTACAAAGGCACAAACAAGAACTTTTATTTATAATTTTATATCTTCACAAGGCAATTATTATGATCCCTTTATGTTAACTTCAAACTTTGACTTTGCTTACTTTATTAGTATTTTAGGTTAATTAATAGAAATATATTATATTAATTATAGCAAAAATAAGTAATTAGGTGTTATTAGTTCGACCAAAACTACAACTAATTCATAAAACCAGTACTCTCTAGTTCATTGACCAAACCAGCTTTCAAAACATTAAGGAATGAGATAATGTAGTAATTAAGCTTAAGAATCAAGATAAAGCACAAATTTGAAAGTTCCTTCAACTAGGTTATAACAAAGCACACCTGTAATGAGAGATGAGAAGCCCAGGAAATTTCTTGTTTAAGAGTGGTTTCAGAATCTATTCTTAGTGTCTCATCGTCGGAATCCAAGTCAATCCAAGAGCTGATTTTTCCTGAGTAAAATGCAACAAATTGTCTAATCACACAATTGAGAATATCAATTTCTATAAAACACATAATTGAAAGATGTAAATGCATTCATAAAGGACACTTTGAAGACAAAAAAGCAAACATAAGATAGTATAATTTTAGCAACAAAAGTAACCATGATCATGAGCAACTAACAAAAATACATTTGCAATATATAAAGCAAATAGAAGCTAAATTTTTTTATTATAGTTGCATTTTTACACATGTGCAATAGTCCTCCTTTAAACAGAAGAACATTACAGAAATCATAATGAAATCAATATGCTTCCAATCCAATAACGCAACATTAATAAAGGTAAAAATAAAAGGGAAGACTTATAATGAAATAAGAATAAATCATAATAATTACGTAATACAACGTAATATGTGTGGGTGTGTACTAATAGTAAGAAAAATAGGCAACTCATACCAACTACGTGACTACTCCACTGGGATGGACTCAGGACCAGGTCTGACGCAGCAAATGGCAGGGCACCAGATCCCAAACTATTATTTTGCACTAAGCTTGGCCTGTAGGAAGGATCCATCTGAATTGTACCACAAAATCATATAAGCTAAATGGGCAGTAAGAAATAGCATGTGTTAACAGATCATTTAACAACATAAAAAGTTAAATTCAAAATGCATTGTTTCAATAATGTAGTCCAATAAGCTTAGAGTGAAACATCATTTAGACAGCTCCACAGGTAAAGCACAAGACATGTTACTTTGGGTAAGCCTACTGACCAGTCACATATTAATGGCAGCAGCTGCTTCCACATGACTGGCTAATTGGCTACCGTATGAACGCATCTGAAGGAAATCAATACTTGACAGACACTTCAATTGTATAGAAGTGAAAACTGAATCAGAATTTTCAATTGCCTCAAGAAAAGCCTTCAGACTATTAATCAGGATTTACTTAGGATTCGTTTGACATAATATTTTTTAAAGAGTTTAAAATTCATTTGTTAAAGGTGTTTCACTTTTGTAAGCTGTTTTGAGAAGCTTCACGTGAAAATCATTATGATAGATAATACTTTGCTAAAAATAATATCGTCATTATAGTAGACAAACAAAAATAGTGTGTTTTTCTTCAAGACAAAATATCTATGATTTTGAATAACAAGATCACTCTTTTATAATTGCCTCAAACAGGCACGTAACATAACCAATACCAATCTAAAAGATATTAGAACATTCTAGATTGCACATAACAAATTAATACAAAACAGAACTAGTCAAAATAAAATGAAACTCGCAAAACAGTTCCAAGTGTCATGAAATGTGGTTCAATAGAGCGATCCAGTGAATCCTGAAAAGCTCACAGTGGAACAGCTTCACTGGAAAAGGCTCATCGAACAGTTTCAATGTAGGTGAGCTTACTGACCACACACACATAAAGAAGCAACAGTGAAGTCGCAGTGTGAATGGCTAATTAGTCACCATAACCAATAAAGTGCAATATAAATTTCAATTATCAATTTATTAATCATATAATATAGACAAATTAAATTGAACAAAATGTAATCATTTTACAAAAAAAAAATGGGATTGCGTATGAAGGGGACGAACCAGAGGAGCAACGACGAAATCGAATCCTCCAGTGGAGAGATTGAACGAAAGAACTTGAGGCATATCATCGTTGAAGTCCGTTTCTACGCCGCAGAAACGAGCTTCGCTCTTATCACTTCCTCTATCTCCTAGAGGCATTTTCGATGGAGGAAGGAGTTTTCGGAGCTAACTAGTATTTGTAATTTATGATGAACTTAAAGGCTTTAATGCATCGGTTTCGAAGGAGAGAAACGAGAAATGAAGTAGAAGGTGAGGGTTTTGGTAGGGTTTTTGTAGAGGATGATGAAAACAGCTACCAGTACTACTCACTATATTACTAGGGTTTTTCGGCTTACAAAACGAGTGGGCTTTTACGAACTAATTAACTGTTCGTGTTTGGACTCCAAATAACTAAGCCCAAAGTGGAGACGCTGATCTGGAGTGATCGGTTATCATCTAATCACGCCCTTTAATTTGATTTTTCTTTTAAGAGGTATGATTCTCCAATTTTTACTAAATTCACACAATTGATTTTTTATTTTAAAAGTTAATAATTTTAATTTTTTAAAAAAATTTAAACTGAAAAATAATAATTTGACATATTTTAAATGAGATGATATATTATTTTACGATATAAAATAATTTAGATGCATTAATTATTCTTTTGTTTGTTAATTAAATTTTAAAACAAAATATTTTATATCATTGTGTCATATGTCATATTATTTAAAAGTTATCACATCATTATTTTATAGATAGAAAATCATGATGAGAGGTCAAAACCATTAGATCTTAAAATAGATTGACCGATTTCATAAATTAGTAAAAATAGAAGACTAAAATTGCAACTAACTATTTTATTTACTTGATACTAAGCAACTATTTTTTTTATGAGTCGAGATAATCTTCATTTTTTTTATTTTTTTTATTTATATTAATACTAATATTTTTAGATGCATAAATAATTAATATAAATGCATATATTTTATAATATTGATTGGACATTTATACGCTGAAATTATATTAATGGAGATCTTTAAATTTTTTATTAAATGAAAAGGATATCTACTCAGGGGACATAAGTGCACAAGGCATCGAGTAGAGATGGAAAAAGAAATTGTGGCTTTCAATTAAATAGGATATAATATATATATATAGATATTTCAACTACTTGTGTTGATTAATGGATATATATATATATATATATATATATATATCCGTATTTGTTAATAAATTATTACAATCAACACAATTCACTGACATTTGTATAGAAAAAAAACACAAATTTCCCCATATGAAATAAACCACAGCCTATAAATTTTGTAACATTTGATGTATTGATTATTATTTGAGACTGTTGGGTTTTAGAAGGTGGGAGAAACTCTATCTTGTGTGTTGTTTGTTGTTTTATATAGACTATTTGGTTGTAGAAGGAGATTGATCTGTGTTTTAAACTTTGTTCGACGTATGTGTGATATATTTAGTTTATTTATGTGTTGGTTAATAATTTTGTTGTCAAAAGAAGAGGAGGAAAGGTACATATTTAAAATATATATTTTAACATAGATGAATTTTTTAAAAACATTCATATATACACATATATATATATATATATATATATATATATATATATATATATAGATATTTGTAGATAAATGAGGATATTGTAATACCCGCGTAATGGATATAAGTGAACACATTTATCAGTTTATTCAATAGGACTTAAAGCATATGACTATTATTTGTGTTTATGTAATCTCTATTGGCATGCCTAGTTAATAGAATTCTTACAAAAGTTTTCACTATTAAAACAATTTAGGTTAGATAGTTCCTCGAGAGCACCTTAAATCAACGCATAAATAATGCTTACAATATATTTTATTATGTGTCTCTAGTTAAAAAATTTATTTTAAATTTAAATTCAATTCAAAACCAACAAAAATGACATGAATAATAGTTTATTTAATTATCTTTATAAAACTTACAAAATTAAATTTTAATAAAATATAAGTATAAATTTTAAAACCATAGAATTTGATATTAAATTTTAAAATGAAAGATTAATAATTAATTTTAAAAAATATTTATGATATTATGACATCCGTCTTTTTTTTACAATCTAATAAATTATTATTAAAAATTATCTTTCTTTTTACAGTCATAATTTTTTTATTCGCATATATAATATGTTTCAAATTTATTTTTGAAATGCATATGTATCAAATTGTTATTTAGTTTATCTCGCAGAAAAAAATTATTAACCACTAACCTATTCGGAATCCATTAAAAGAAAACAAAATAAGTCATAGTCATACCGAGGACACATAAATTTTAAGAGGTGGGAACATTATATATTTCTTTCAATTATTATTATATATAATTTAACGGTATTTGAATTTGTCAAAATAATAAACGCATTTTGTTAGTAATTTTATACGACAAAGTGACAAGGTGACTAATGAAAAAAAAAAAGAATAAATTAATTAATTAAAAACACATTGAAAGATCGATATGATTAATAAAATAAATATTTATGTTTATTTCTGTAATTTAATACACTTAAAGACTATTACAACAACATTAATTCACACATTTATATTACAAAAATCAAAATATAGTGGAAGACACAAATTATCATATAAGTTTTTTATCGTATAATTTATCTTTTAATCTATTAAATATTAAAAATATTTATTTTTTAAAATTAAGTGCCGACAATTGCCCTTATGGTATAAATAGGTCTATCTCTTGGTAATAATTAAAATCATCGCAATCTTGTAAAAAAAATTACTGCAATATTTTTTTTTTGTCTAAGGCGATTTGTTTCTTTTGATGATTTATTTTGTGACGAAGCTAGGATGTTTATGGTGTTATAGTAGCGAGAAAATGTGACAGATGAAAAAAAGAGACCTAATATTAAAAAGAAAAAAGAAATATAAGTCTCATATTGATAATAGATAGAAATTTTAAATAATGTATAAAAAGTTATACACTTCATCTTATAAAATCAGTTTTGTAATGATGTTGTATTGTGCTTTCAAATGTCTTTGCAACAATCAGGGCCATTTGCTTAGGGCGAGAACAACTTGGTTTCCCAACAACCAGCTAGCAATGGTGGTCTACGCATGAGGTTTAAAGGAATGTGACTATTCATTTGTCCTCTATTTATATTCATACGAGATTAAATATATTATCGAAAAGTAGCTTCCAATAATATATTTTAGTAAAAAAACATTGTTTGAAAGCTAACTTCCAACAATATATTTTAGTAAAAATACACTATTTAAAAGCTAAGAGCATCTACAACGGGAGTGAAAATGAATTCGTCCGTTAGCGTGTAATTACTTTTTTTGTGGGTTCACTGTTGGAGTTGTGCCAAGGTGTCATCACGGGAAGGAATAGCAGTTAAGTTTTTTTTGTTTTTTTTTTCTATGTACTTTCACAATTTAATAATAATATATTTACCATCGTTACCTTTTATTAATTTATTAATAATAATAATAAATTTATCATTTTTTATTAATTTATAGCCGTTAACTTCTTTTTAATTTATTAAATAATAATTTTGTAACCATTAACTTTTTTTTAGTTAATATACCACCCTTAGCTTTTTTTTCTCTTTTAATTACTATTGTTAGCTCATTAATAAAAACAATTTGTTACTCATACTTTTTCTTCACAATTTTTGTTACATAAGTTTATTAAAGTTTTTATTAACGTACTTTTTTATTTATTTTTCCATTTAAATTAATATTTTAAGTTATAATAAAATTAAATATTAATGTATAAGTTAAAGTAATGGAATATAATATGATTTTTTAAAAGTTAAACTGTAAAAAATGAATGAGTTAATTTAGAGTGACGTAGCATAGTAGAACTTGAATCATGTTGAGTTCACAGTTGAAGTAGAAAATGAGTGAATTAATGTGGCACAGTAGACCCCATCTAACGAACCCATATTGAGTTCACCGCTGTAGATGCCGTGTTTTGCTTGATATGAACATCTCACTTAAAGGAAATTGTTGTTTGACTTAGTGAATTAGGTGTAGCGCATGTAACTATTGGACTGGGCTGGGTAGTGTACAATATCTATAGTACTTCCAACGATCAAATTGAATGTGGCACAATTTTGAAGGAGTATACCTCTGATAAATTTAAGTTTGGTTCCAAATTTTAGAAAAATTAACTGTACTCTATTTTTATACTTATATTTCAACAAATTTATGAAAATGTAAAAAATATTCTCATTTTTTTTACCATTTCAGTCATTTCTGGAGTCAGTAAAAATATTTTTGGTAGGTAAAAGTTTTCTGATAATTTTCAGAAACTATTTAAAAGAATTATGGTACACATAGTACTTCCGGAAATTTTTTTACAAATTTTTCGGTACATAAATATTTACTGGAAACTAAACAAAAAATCTCATTTTCAGAAAACTTCGTAGACAAGTTTCTGATACACACCTTTTTTTTATATACCATAATTAATAATTAATACACCATAAATATATTTAAATAATAATATATTATAAATAATTAATACATCATAAATAAATAATACACCATAATAATTAATAATTAATACACCATAATTAATATACATAAATAATAATTAATAGATTATGAGTATGTTCATCATCTTCTGATCCTCCTCATACACCGTTTGATCATAGAGATAGATATATGAGTATGTTCATCATCTTCCATTATAAATTGTAGATCACCATCTTTCACTATAAATTGTCGCGCAACATCCATAGATAATCATGTATTCTTGTTACAACTTTGTCGTCTCTACCTCTAATCCTACGTACCAGGAAAAAAATTAGTTAAAATCAAATGAATTAAATAAATATTAATATAATAAAAAATTAAAACAAAAAAAATATTTTTAAAAAAATAAAACAACTAATGGAAAATTCATGGATGAAGTTTTTCGATAGCTTTCGGAAATGTCTCTCTCGTTCAAGTTTACCGGTAGTGTATTTTTTCAGAAAACTTGACATAAGTTTCCCGGTAATTCTAAAAAACTTCAAAAATAATTTTCAGAAGTAATATTCTGTACCGATTTTTGAGACTCACTTGTGTGTTATGAAAATGTTGAAACGAAGAAATAAAAAAATAATCATTTTTATTATATATAAGAATATTTTGGTCTTTTCCTTTATGTTTTGGAGGTAAAAAAATTCAAATTATATGATAAATTTTATAGAGACAACTAAATTTTGTTGCTCATAAACTTGGACGAGTGACTATGTTAGTCGCCGATTTTGTACCATCATGTAATATTAAGGTCCACACACACATATATATCTATAAAAGAGATTTAGAATTACTCCAAATCGTGACCTTTGATTTTAATATTGATTCATGGATGTGATTATTTACTACCAACCCCATGCATAAGGTGTTTTTTACTCCTCCCTAAATAGTCTGTGAGACGGCACTGACTACAATCTCCTAGAATCTGGGATACTTATGAACTTGTTATATCCCTACAGTGTAAACATTCAAAAGGGACCAACCACGTGACATAATGCTGCCTTGTCCTTGAAATAAAACTACGTTTTAGAAATAGAGTCAATGTCAATATTTCATTTCATTAACAACAATGTGTTCCTTCTTGAACCACAATGAAAATTCATAAAAGAGAATAACCACGTAAAGTATCGATCTAAATCCATATATTCCACCATATAATTGAAACAATGACAGCATAACAATGTAGTATGATGTTTGATGTTTCTACTTCGACTTTATTATATTAACACACAGGCTTTAACGCTTCCATTCAATTCCGTTCTTATATGGCTATATCTGCATTATAAGAGTCTGTTAAGATTTTATTTTCGCCCTTAGCTTCGTCGAAATAATCCTCCCGGGCATTGTCCGCTAACATTAGGGCAACCAACCAAAAGAGGCACGCATCAAGTGATAAAAAGGCACCACCTCCAAGGAGTCCACTTTTAGCTGTAGGACAAGCATAGTCGGCATCAAGATGTACTTTGCGTGTAAGGTGAATCTGTTCTGTTATTGTTGGCCATAACAGCATAGTTGCAGCCAGTCCAGCTGAAAACCTAAGAAGAAAAACACCATTATCAGTAAAAAAAAATCATTTGGCGGAAACAGAGAAGATGGAGGAGATATAAGGAATTATAGCTGTCAGAAGACCTAACAATGGATTGTAAATTGAATTCTGTAGGCTATATATGTGTGTTGGGAGAAGGATTCAATATGTATAAAATGTATCAAACGATGTCAGTCAATCTAGTACATAATCTTTTATATCAAGGCTGGCAAGTGCCTGATGTTAGGTGTATACAAAGGGCGTCTAGAATAGGTCTCCGACACAGATTCATGCAATCACACAGTCACGCAAATCCGGACCCTTTGGTCAAAATTGGCGACACAAATTTCAAGCTCAGAAAGTCAAATTTTAAAAATAATTAAAAAACTGCATAAAGTTAGACAGTCAAAATAGTTTCACTATGAATTTGTCAACTATAGGGAATCCAAATCTATACTAATGATCATTGGGTAAGTACTATTTTTCTGTGTCAACAGAGAATATGCATATTCTGCAAGAAGTTAATCAAGTAGCCGAAGGCTAGTGAAAAGAAGCTTGTCAGATTTAGGAGCTTTCAAATACTCTGGGTTTGCTTGTGATTTCATTGTAATTCCGCTTGTGGTGGATGCATGATTCATTGTTTTCACACGTTGTTTCTTGTCATGTTCTAGGGGATTTAGCCCCTTTTATTCCAATAAACTAAGCAAAGAAGAAGCATTCTTCATTTCATCTAAAATTGTTTGGTTTTAGTAGTAACCAACACATTTGCTTTGACAAAAACAGACCCATCTTGTATTAAAAAAACACAAGTAAAAAGAATTTCTCATTCAATGAATCAACCTGAAATGATTATGATTAAATCTTACTTCTATGATCAAATAGATACTTGAAAATGTAATCATAAGAAGGGAAAAACAAAGAATAAGGATTAAGGAAGCAGTACTTACAATGCAACATTGAAGAAAACCAAGAAACTAGTGTTTTTAAAGAGAATCCCTTGTGGAACAGACTTTCCTTTGTAAGGGTAAAACAGGGAAAGATATCCAACCACGGTTGATGCAACGAGAAATACAACAGAAAGATAACCCAATGCAACAGTTGGATCAGACGGGTACTTGCACGTGACACCATTCTTCACAGTTATTGGTATGCCAGATCCTGGCTACAATTCATTTAAAAAAAATACAAAAACACATGTTCAGAATTTTAGCTTACAAAAATATACAATTCTTTCGGTAGTCAAAATTGATTCTAACTAAAATGTGTATAAATAAATTTGACATGTTTGATTGTTTAGTAAAATGAATTCTTAATTCAAACTAGAATTTGTAACTTCTGTTTCCAGAATTGATTTTGAACTCAAATTTATAATTAAATCACTATACATTTAACAATTTTACAAAATCAATACATTCAAAAGTACTAAACCCAAACACAGTATTTTTCCCGTAACAGAATCTTGAATTTCTAATTTGCCGTCAAACATGAAACACACCAGATACTGAGAAAGTCAAAAAGTGAATAAAGTAACTTAGATTTGCGCATAGTGAAAAACGACTTTATAAAATAAATTCAGCCTTTTGTGATGAAAAGTTTATATTGTAGTAAAGCCGAAGAGAATAATTGAGGGTAGGGTGGGGTAGGGTTCAGTCCAGAATTGATTTCATGAAAAAGTACCAACTAAAAATCCAATTCAAAATTAAAATAGGTCAGAATAAAGTATAGAAAATTTTGGATGAATAATAATAGTACCTTCTTGTTTTCGGCTACAACACCGAGTATGAAAGAGATGACACCGAAGATCGAAACAAGGAGAGCCATTTGTTTGATGGTGGCAGCCATGACGCACTGCGAAAAACAATTTAATTAATAATTAAAAGGGGAAAGACGCAGTGATTTGAAATAACGAAAATAAAAACAAACAGTGATGTTTTGACCTTAGAGGAGGAGGAAGAGGAGAATCGGAATTAAAAAAAAAAAAAAAAAAAAAGAAGAAGGGGATCGTTGATTACTCACACTAATGAAGAGTAAAGACGAAATTACGTTATTATGTATGTATGGATGGGTGCCAACTGTAGATTACGCGGGTTTCCTGTTTCGTCAACTTCTTAAAAGTCTACTAATTATTACTCCCAATCGGAATCACCGTTTCTACCGCCCGAATCTTTTTGTTTATAATAGAATACTAGCAGAATCTATATATTAATGCATCAAAAACTATGTTTTAAATTTGAATCTGCAATCACAATTGTGTTTGTGTTTATAGTTTTAATTATCTCGTTATATTATTTTATTTATAAAAAAATACACAAATAATATATATATTTAATTTTAATTTAAGTTAAATACATTAACTTTTTTACCAACTTTTACTTGTATATTTAATGTTGGAAGACCAAAATATAAACAAGAAGGAGTATGTACGTGGACTGATATTTGATCTACATACTTCTGTTATTTTTTTATGTTTTATAAAGAAGGAAATACATTATTGATATATTGAGAACAACAAATTACTTTTTTTTATCTCAAATTTTATAATTTAGGTAAATTAATAAAATGCAATTAATTTTTTATTTGGAATAAATTATGGCCTGATTTATAAAATTATTGTTAATTAATATTGTAAAAAGGATAAATTAATAAAATTGGAAAGAGATAATACTAAATAGTAGATGATGTAATAGGAAAATAAATATTAACATATATTGATATTGGAGAAATATTTTTTATTTACATAAAAGTAAAATAAAATAAACTATAATTTGAAAACAAAATTTCAAACTATAATTTTTTAGTTTATAAAAAAATAATAAATTTCATTATAATTAACTTATATAATTGAATTAAAACTTCAATTAATAATTATAATTACATTTAATTTCGCTAATTGTGATAAGTCTAGGATTTGGTTTTTCTTTTACAAATTAATCTCCTAATTGTTTTAAAATAAAACAATATTGACAACTCTTACGATTTACTCCATTCGACCCAAACCTGCATCACTTTATGAAAAAACTGTGTCCCAAAAGTTATTTATAATATTAATAAAATATTAGTATTTATTACCAGTTACTATTATGATTTATAATTTTCTCTTCTTTCTATTCATTTATTTTTTTTCATGCTATTAATACAAAATAATTTTGTGATTTATAATTTTATTCCATACATTATTAATTAATTAATTTACATAAAATAATTATATATTTTTCATTTATATAAAATAGAGGAAGTAATATTTAATTTATAATTTAGAATGAAGTATGTGTCGCATGAGCATACCAAGTATTCCGAAAATTTTATGTGCCAAAATATGTAAAGTGATTCAAAAACATGACATTTTATATGTATACAACATTTATAAAAAAAAATATGACTAATTAATTAAGATCATCGTTTGATTTGCTCAGTTTTCTAAATTATAGCAACATTATAAACACATGCTACGTTGTCTAATAATAATCAAATAAGTTATGTTGAGATAAAATAAAATTGTTACTCAGTTTTTAATTAATATTATCTATATTTTTTATATTAAAAAAATGATATTTATCGATTTAAATTTATAAAAATGATATCAATCAAGATACATGGACAACAAAAAGAAATTGTATAAAAATTAATTAATTAAATAAAAGAAATGTTGAGTAGGAAAAAAAGAAGAAAAATGATCTACATAAAATATTCTAAACCAAAAATAGACCATGACCGATGAATTTATAAGGGATTGCAAATAATTTAACCGAAGCTGATAAATGGTTTAATTTTAATTATTTGATAAAACTATCAAATGAGCTAATTGAAAAGTATAAAATAACATAAATAATATATTTTTAATTAATATTTTAAAAAATAAATAAGACAATAAGGGTGATAAAAGAATAAAAAATTGAAATACTGTAAACATAGAGTGAAGTAATACTTCAAGTAGTTTATGAAAAAACATTACAATTTAAAAAAAGGAAGTTATAAACTTGTAAAAAGAAATACATGTTAACAATTAAAAATACTAACTTAAAAGCTATAAATTAATCTAACAACTCTTAAAGAAAACACGATCTTGCAGAAGGTGGGATAATTCATTGTCAATTGAATCAACTTTCAGTTGATATATTATGTTGACTAAATAGGAGTTTTTATTGGTCTTGTAATTTATTTTTATCTTGCTTTCTTCGATAACAATTTTTTGTTTAATGGCTAATGTTAATATTTTATTGAAGGTTGAAAGCTACACGTTACCTCTTTTTAAAAATAGCCTAAATTAATATTTTGATCCTTTATCTTATTATTTAATTTAATTTGATTCATTAATTATTTTTTATTTCATTTCGATACCTTAGCTATATATAGTTCTTTTAAACAATTTAGTCTTTTCGTTAGTTTTGAGCTCAAACCGTTAAATCAATCATCAATCATGTATGTCAAATAAGTCAATTGATTAGGAAGCCTGAATAACTCATATAAAAATTAGAATGAGAGTTTTAAAGATTTCAAGTCTTCTTCTTCTCATTTTCATTTTTGAGTTTTTATTTTTTGCCAAATATTACAACAAATCATAAAATAATATAACAAAAAATACAAATAGATCAATCAACGAATAACACGTCAAAATAAAATTAAACACATATAGAGATAATGATTCAAGAAATGAAGAACATTTAATAAATCAAGATATCTAGTTATTTCTTCAAATATTCAAGAAACATAAACCACGAATTAAATATGAATAAAGGGAATTTGTCTCCAAATTGAAGAGTTGAGAAATGTCAAAAGATCAATAAAGAGGTGATTAATAATACGAACATCTCCAACGGTATTCAAATTAGTTCGTCTGTTTTTTTTTTGATGAATTCACTGTTGGAGTTGTGCCGACATGTCATCACAGTGCATGCTAATGAATGGTACTTAATAATTTAATAATAATAAAATTATAATCGTTACCTTTTTTTTATTACTTTATTTATAATAATAAATTTATGACTGTTAATGAACCTTATCTCGTGAACTCGTAAAAGATCTAATTAAGTGATGGTTAACATATAAATTAGCAATAAACCCCTTAAACGTTAAACGTAGACTAGTGCGATTTATCTTGCAATGACATGTGTCATAATACCTACCATGCATGAGTTATACTTTAATCCTTTGGAATTTTAGAAGATGACTAAAATTCATAACCCCAAGCCATCCCCTCCCCTCCCCCAAATAGATAATGCCAAACATTATAAATAGACATTAAAGGACATTGATTCAAAATTTGTCATATAGATAAGTTTTTGTTGTTACACACACCGTATGTGGATAGTTGTTATCAAATGAAATCACGACTCAAATGATATTTTCTTTTACATAAATGAGGATTTTTTAACTATTAAATAATAGCATAAAAATTATTAATCAAACAAAAATAAATACAAAATTATTTGATTACACACCCATGTATATGTATATATATAAAATAATATTTAATGAAAACATCTTTTATGAATTTTTTAAAATAAAATAAAATTTTAATTATTTATAGAAAACATTTTGATGTTTATTACTTAAAATGTAAAAAAATAATATAAAATCAGTGGCATAGTCTTGTTTTGGACCATGAATAAAAGGCTTACATTTTTATTTATTTTTATGAGAAAAAAACTCAAAACTTTTCACTTTAACCACCTAAATTAACATTAACATGCAACTACAATAAAATTTGTAATTTAATTAATAAGAAATTAATTTACATAGATTGACAGTGTAAAAATATTTTACACCGTCAATTAATTACAATTGTCAAATTAATAAAAATATTTAACTTTTATTTTGATCACCTCTAAAATTATAAATATTATTAACTCTAAAATTAAAAAAATGATTAAGTGCGGTGGACTACAAACAAAACAATTTTTTTTTACATAGACAATGCCTATAAATTAAACTCAATGAACTATTTAATTTAGAGTTTTTTTTTTATTTTTCAAATAAATATATTTTTAACCTAATAGTTAGACTCTAAGTGGTTAATTGGACTAGACCTACTTATGAACAAATAGTTGAAAATAATTTGAGTTCAAATATTGGCCAAAACATTTATTAGTCATATTTTTCTATCCTTCCGAGATAATTTTAAATTACTCGGGCTTTATTCCTCCTAATAACTATATACAATTATACACACAAATGCTTGGTAAACCATAACAACATTATAATATATTTATTCCGTCTTTAATTACATGTCTACATACACGTGGAAGTTGAGATCACTAGTTTTATATTTCATAAGTATAATTGTTTCTGCAGTCTTATAATTTAATTTCAGATAATACTTTAATTATTTATCTTGTTTTTTATTTTCGATTTGATCATTTATTTAATTTTAAGTAAATAATTTGATTTTTTATGTTTTAAAATGTTAATAATGTTATTATCTTTTTTACAAAAATTCATTAAAATTTTCAAACAAAACTCATACAATTTATTACCATCTTCAATATAATGCAAATTTTTATCAAATTCATAACTCAAATCTTCAAATACATTTATATTTCCATTTTTTATATTTTTAAATTTTTGCAATAAAATTTAATAAATAATCAAATCAAAAATAAAATAAAATAAAATACTGAAATATTATATGAAATTAAGTTAAAAGACCCTATAAACAATTGTACGTCCTTTAAGTATTGTTTTTTACAATAGGCCACTAATTTAGTACCTAAAATAATACGTTTTCTCTTACATAATTTACGAGAGTTTTTTTAACAAGTAAATAACATATTAATTATTGGTAATTTGAACCAAGGTACACAATTAAAATATGAGTCATCTTGTAAAAATTATTGTCAAATGATTAAAGGGTAACTCGTGCATTATATGTATTATGACAAGTGTCATTGCAACTCACTAGCTAATAGGGATTTGAGTTTGAACATCATTAGGTTTTTTTTGCATATATGGTGAAAAGATTGACTGCACTAGTTTACAAGTGCACGTTTCTTGCTAATCTAGATGTTAAATATCCGTTACTTGAAGCTTGCAATACAAACAATTTTGGGTAGAGCTAGAGAAATCTATATGTTGTTGATAATAAACTGTTGGAAATGATGATAATATTAATAAAAGATTGTTTGAAATAACGATTATATCAATGAGATTTAGTGTTTGTGTGAATTGAAAAACAAGGAAGTTCCATATACGGTGAATAACATACACTACTAGTGTTTATCAGGTAGATGTATGGAAATTGGAGTGTGCCTCAATGGTACCCAAATACTGTGAATAAATAAGAACGCAGTCAAATTAGACCACCACAAGCGAGTTGCCATTGTCGTTCAACTATACTTGAGCTAAGTGGTGTATTATTTTTTTAGCATATGAAAAATTAATAAATTATTTATTTAATCAATATTAAATAAATGTTTGCGTTTTTATCTTTCATTGTTACGTTAATTACGTAGTTACCCTCCACCGAGTCAATATTCAACATATGATTCGATCAATTCCTTGTCCCTGGTTTTGTGCAATAGTTCTCTGGTCAAACCCTAGCTATTTCTCGTTTATTTGTGGACTCACTTATCAAATTGGAGCTCATTTTTTAGTGGTCAAAAACCTATGAAAGATTGGAGCGTACGTTTCAGTGTATCTGGCCTAATGGATCACACATTTTTCTCTGATCCAGTTGCATTTTTTATCTATAAATAAAGGGTTCTTCTCAATTAGAAAAGCACGCCAAAGGCTATCTGAATATGAGGCTTTTGTCTTCTTCTCTCCCTTTATTTCTCACATATTCTTTTTATTTCGAGTGGTCGTAGTACCATATTACAAGTGACTTCCGTATTAAGGGTTTTCTACGGCGCAATAGAACTCCGATATAGTGTATCTGAATTGTTTTATCCTGAGGACTTCGTGGTTGATAGTCTGTTTTGCACAGTTTGGGCAGTGTCGCAAAACGTCATAAAGAAAGTGACATAATCTGCGACTCAACCCAATAATATTTTTCGGTGACATAAATTGATTTTTAAAAGTTTTTTGAAACTAAAAAATAACATAATCAATTTCATAAAAGGTGGGTTGTTAGTATTCTTTATATAATATGATTGTTGGGTAAAATCCTTTTTGATATATGTTTTAATAACAATAAATTTTATGAAATACATAATTAAGTTTTATGAATGGCGGTCTATTAATGATTGCACTTGAGTTTCATTTACTTCAACAAATGCATAAATATCTACCTAATAATAAAAAAATCTCAAAATGAATATATCAATCATTCAAAATAATTATTATTGCATCCTCAAATATAGATGATCAAATGCATTTATACAACAATCAACGATATCACTGTGATATAAATCAAACATCATACTTTAATTGAACTGGATATTGATTATCAATATAATTATAGTTTATCAAATGATCATTATGTTTTATCAACATCATTCTGGTTTGTCAAATGCTAATTCTAATTTATCAAAAGAGCATTTTGGTTTATCAAACGATTGTTTTAGTTTATCAAGATCATTCTTGTTATTTCATTTTAATGACAAGACTAAAACAAATCGTTTTCCATTATTCAAACCTCAAGATAAAGATCCAAATAATTCAAGTTCAAGATCCAAATAAGCAAAACAACTTCCAGATTGATGAGTTGTGAGCAATGACGTAAGTACATTGTACTTACATTATTCTATAGAAAAAAATATGGATAATTTTGATTTGGAATAGTACCAGACATGTGCAGCTCATTCTCACATTCATTCACGCTTTCCATCAGACCAAAAGCAAGAACATTATGGTTTACAGAGTTTGTCATTATTTATCTCAAACCAATAGTTGAGAATTGTTAGATCGCAAACGCCTTTATCATCCACATCATTTGTAACTCAAGTCTATCTTTTTATTTTAGATTGAGTATGTTTGTAAAAATATTTTCTACATTGAAAGGTGACTTAAAAATCAATTATAGATTGAAAGGTGAATATTGTAATTTATCAAAGTGTGATCAAGAGCAAATATGTGAAGGAGGACATTATAGTTATGAACCATAAAATGAAAACCTAACAGTTGTAAGGATTTGACTAACCCGAGTTGAGTGAACCAATACAATATACTTTTATGTGTGATCTTTCTATATTATCTTTAATTATTTGCACGCACAAATCACATTTCACTATAAATTAATTTGTTTTATTCATTTATAACATACTCATAATATTATAGACATTATGTTTCAACCAAATTTTGATTTTAAGTTAATTTAAATTAAGCACATGAATAATTTTTTTTCAAAGATCACAATTCAAACCCAAATATCTTGTGATTGACATTGTTACTTCAATGATCATGTCGATGAGTTGTTTTACTCAATTTCTCTTGTACCGCGTCTTGTTATCGTCTTTGTTATTTCTGTTTGAGAGTTTTTCTCCTAAACTCAATTCCCGCATGAAACCATTTTTTGTCCACACAGCTTGATTGTAATAGGTCCCACATATATATTTACATACACATGACAATTGAGATATCTAGTTTTTTATTTAATAAATGTTTCATTGTTTTGTATCATGTTATCTACTTTTGTTTTTTACAATAGAGAGTAAATTTAGTGTGTCAAACATTACGTTTTCTCTTATTTAGTAAATAAAGTAGGCAAAAATAAAGTTTAAATACACTTTTGGTATTCTAATTATAAAATTAACGATTTTGACATTTTCAAAAGTTAAACATCAAAAAATTTAATGGAGAGATTCTGATGTGACAATTTAATGCTTAGGTGGCAAGAAGACATGAGGCTCACATAAGTATTGAGCGATGACATGACATTGAACACACGAAACTTGTGCGACACTATAAATAATACCATTTAAAGTTTTTTAAAATATAATAGCTAAGGTTTGAACCATAGCCCAAATTTAACAACAAATGACTTATCTACTTCTATTTTCTTCTTCTTTTTGTGCGATACTAATTGTTCTGGCTATAGTGACTTCATGTTATCACATCAGGAGAATAAGATATTTAAGTAATTTGTCTTCTAACACGTGTGTAGGCTTCACTCCAGGAGTGAATCCACCTGACAAGGTTCACATACTAGCAAATACTACATGTAGATCAAAATCATATTTGTTTAAATTCATAAATTTAAATGTAAATCAACAAGGTACTTGAAGCACACTAAATACTAAATGTAGTACTCTTACATCCGTGATTAAAACTCTGGTTCGTCGCGTTGTGATAAAACTCATAGCTCTTTAATTAAGTGTTATCGAGTAAATGAAAGAGGTTATAATTATACGACAACAATGTGGATTGATACGTTTTGTTGGAGCGTATACATGAGAAGTAGAGTTAACAGAGTTTAAACAAAATTTAAATTAGTTGGAGAAATTCAATTTTGAAGAGATGTGTGGCTTGGTAACAATACCCTACACAATTTACTCCCAAATTTATGCGATTTGCCTGCTGATTAGAAAGCATCACTGCCTTATATGGCGAATGACATCCTGATAGGTGGATAATGAACATTTGACGAAGGAGAAGAAGCATTGAAAAAATATCTTAATGGTAGTTGGTGTAGGCTCTTGGATAAATTCAAAGGTTTTATTGTTCAAACATATTATCTCCACTGCTGCTATTTTTAGTTTGTTTCAACTATGAAAATTGCATTAGAAAGTTTATGGTAGTCTAATCTAAGGCAAGTGTTTATGGGTGGAGATAGTGCCAACTAGAGAGTACACTTGTATTGATAGTTTTTCTATCTTCTAAGAGACCATCGAGATTTGATTTGCTCGTGTTTTGAGAGCACATCAAAGTGTTCCCATTTGTTTTACTCTTGTAGAATTATTGTTGATTAACTAGGTATTATTTTGGATATCCAAGTGGTTGGAATTTCAGGATTGGATATTAACACAGATACAAAATTATAACATATTTACCTATTTAAAATACAATAATGGACTAGGTATTTTTTTTTTTTTTTTTTTTTTTTTTTTTTGAAGAAAGTCATTTTGGTTTGTTTCATGGGCGTTCTAAGAGATAAAATAAAAATAAATCGTATATTTTGTTTGAATTTTGGTGTTTGATGAATTAACAAGTTATGATAAATTAACTAATAACTATATCATATTTTGTCTTTTTAGTTGAAATTTCTATCATGAATTTGAGTTTGATTAAAAACCAACATGATAGAATAAGAACAATAATTTATTCAATCGTCCTTATAAAATATAAGATTAAAATATAAATACAAAAATAATTTTAAAAATATAATCTAAAATATAAAAATACAAATCTAATCAAATATAAATATAAATATAAAAATAATTAATAGAATTTGATATTAGACATAAAAATGAAATATTAATAATTAATTTAAAAAATATTTATAATTTTATCACAATTGTAGTTTTATATTTCTATATAATTTAATAAATTAGTATTCAAAATTATAAAAATATGAAAACTAATTGAAAATTTAAAATAAATATATTTTGTCTACAAGGGTATTTTGCCATTTATATATAATATATATCATATTTTTATTTATATTATAAATATAAAATAGAATTATTTGATTACTCGTGATTTTATTTATAAAATTTAAATTATTTATTCAGTAATCTCAATGGATGATTTTAAATATAAAACTATTTAATTACTTATTTAAATTTTTAGTATTTTTTAATTAATTTATAATATTTAAAATATGATTAATTAATTTTAAAAAAACTATTATATAATTGTTCATAATAATAATTTTGTTATTTAAATATAACATATATTATATCATATTATCAAGAGATGTGTATCAATTACATAACAAAATAAAATATTATCATCTTGTTGGTTATCATATGTATATCAAACACATGATATAATAATACAAGGATTAAATAACTAAAGTCTAACCTTACAAATATCTTATTTGACTTAATACAATGGTCCAACCTATCACAATCTAGTCAAAAACAAAATTCAATATATATTTAATCATTTAATTAATACTCATTAACAATTAACAATATATATATATATATATATATTAATAATTAATTAATAATATTTCATTATTCTCAATTTATAATTAAGAAAAAAAGTAGGTACAAGACTTAGTTTGGTTGGTCGTCACTTGGTGTACTGGCTTATTGGACTCATGAGTCATAATTTGATTCAAAGAGGCAATAACTGATTTCCAGCAATTTCATATCAAATTTAATGTATTAAGGTTGGTTTTGTCGAGAAACATATTGGATTTGTAATTTGAAGGTTGGCTGAGTAATCCATGAACGTATATTCAACGTGTGTGTATATATATATATTTTCTATTAAAATATTAAAGGTATATTCGAACTCGAAGTCTATAAAACTGCATACCAAAATGAAATGGACTAGTACTTTTGGTGGATTGGATACCCGTTATAGCCATTAATTTATTACGCATATAAAAAAAACGAACTCATAAATTTGACTTGATTATTTTTTAAAAAAAGAATTTTGACTTTAATTATTAAATCTCCTAGTCAGCACCAATCTTTTGTTTTCTTTAATATAGCACCAGTCACTTTATAAAGCTGAACTTATTTATTTTCTTCTTATTTCTCTAGCAATAAAGAGTTAATTTTATTCCACATAAAAGGTTAATTTTAAATTATATTGCTTTCCTATCAAATTATATATGCATCTTCTAGCTATAAGAACTATTGTTCTTAATTTTAATTTTCTGTCTTATTAGTTCCGACTCAAATATTATTTATTTTTTTCAATATAATTATACTGTTTTTATTTTATATATTTTTTATCTTAAAAAAATAATAAATTTTACTATAATTAACTCACACAGCTATGAGATTTTAGATTTGAACACAAACTCTATACATATTAATATCCTTACAATTATTAATTGAATTAATATGTTAAGGCTAAATTTACTTAAAAAAATCCATGTTTTAAATTTATTATATTTTTTGTGTAAAAATATTAATATTCAACTTTAGTAAAACGAATAATTTTGTAGTAATTTATTTCTATTCAAACATTAATTATCATAAAATAACTTATATGAAATGTTTTATGAAAAATGAATTTTATATTCTTTTTATTATTGATATAAAAATAGATTTTTCAACTATTTTTATTTTTTATCACCTCTATTTTTATAAGACTTGAGTCTCATACCGAGATCAAATATTTAATGTTAATATTTAATCGTTATTATAATTATATTTTTAGAATTTAATTAAATTGTTTGAGTGTGAAACTTTACTTATAACATTGTATTTATGTTTTATACATCTATTATTACTTTTCTTGTGAAATTAAACTTAATTTGTACCATTTTGTATTATTTTCTAGATAACTAAGTGGAGTGTTACATGACTACGAGATGTATTTATTTATTTTTGGTTATTTTATTATTCATTTAAACTGTACTATTTATATATTTTTTTCTAGTGTTATCAATAAAATAACCGATTTTTTAAATGATCGTATAAAGTTGTGTAATTTTTATTAAGAAAAGCAGAAAGCAACGTTTCTGTTTATACGTTACAAATAATATATTTTTTTACAGACTTTTGAATTGTTAATATAGTTATTACTATTAATTATGTTATTAAAATACTTAAAAAGTATAATTAATAAATAAAAACATATATAATAATAACATGAATAGAAGATGACTAAATTACTCTTTTAATCTCTTAACTTATTTTCTGATTTCATTTTAGTCATAACTTTTCAAATTTGTAACTCAAAGTCAAATCCATAATAATTTAAGCTCATAAAAATGATATATTTTTTTTTTTTAATTCATAAGGGATTCTAAACAAAAATACTTACTATTTTTTTGTCAATATCAGATTTCATGTCCAACATTAATTTGATCCTATCTCCACATTTTGAAATATTTGAGTTTCATAATTTTTTGTTTGTTTAGATTCAAGGTTGAGTTTGAAGATTATGAGTTTGGTGAATTTTTTATGAATTTTTAAATTAAAGGAGTGATAAATTAAAAGGTTTGAATGATGAAGACAATGATGTGTAATAGATTTGCCGATTCACATGAAAATTTCAAAAGAGAATAATGATTTTACGGATTTTTCATTTTTTTAAGTTTTAAATGTCATGAATTTGAATATATAAGTTATAGATTTAAAATTTTATGGGTTTCAAAATCATAAATTTAATGAGTTTTCCATATTTTTAGATTGAATGAAATATAAATTTTGGAGTTTCAGAATTTGAAGACGAATAAGAGAAATGAGATAAAAAAAATTAAATATTTTTTAACAGATATTAATGAAAATGATTAATATAACTAACGAAAATACAATCAAAACAATAAAACAAAATAAATAATAATAAAAAATAATAAAAAAACTAAAATAAAATAAAAAATAAAATTAAATAATCAAAAGAATAATATAGCCTTTAAAAATACTTCACCCAAAAAAAAATCACGAATACAAAATATTTGTTTGGTAGCCACACTAGCAACTAGGCCCAGGCTCCTGTTACGTTTTTTTTTTTCCTTCTTCTTTTTATATTTTGTTTGTTATTTTCGTTTTGTTATTAGGGCTTCGTAGTGGAAAGTGTTGTTTAGGGTTATAAGCAACCGGGTCGAATATCTCCGGAACCTTCTGATCCATAATTCGGTGTTCTCTTTTATTTTCTAACTCGTATTTTTTTTTTCATTCGCTTTCATCTTCTTCTTCTTCTCCTTGTTGATTCATATAAATTCACATAAACTACAATATCGATACATAGATAGAAGAACACATTCATATAAAAAACACCAAGAACAAAAACAATAACAAAAAAATATCGTTATTATTAATTAAAATTAATATACCTTTGTGTGTTATTATTATCTGTTTCGCCGCCGATGGATGATAATCAAGTGAATCAAAACCTAGTTGAACCGCCACGTGAGGAAGAGGAGGAAGAAGAAGAAGATTCTTCTAAGATGGAAGAAAAAGAGCTGATTGCCAAGGTTAATAAACTCATGGACAAAATCACTTCTTCTCCTGATAACCCTAAACCCACCGTTCTTCATGCCCTTGCTTCAATTCTTGAAACTCAAGAGTCTCGGTATGTTTTCATAATTTCCCGTTTTCTATTTTTTAGGCACTTGTTCTTTTGTTTTTGAATAATTTTAGAGCCGTTGATGTATGCATGAATGTATTTGTGTATTGTATTATATTCACAAATGATTAGCTTAGACTCTGAATGAATACTGTACTTAACTTTAGTTATTTAATTTCCTTGTGTTTTTTTGTTAATAATTTATTTTTGAAATGTAGATACATGGATGAAAATGGTCATTCTTCTTCTACTAATGCCCGTGCTGCCCATAACATTGGCCGCCTAGGGAGTATAATTCGGGTATTATTATTATTATTATATGGTCTTTTTTAATTTTGGGTGTAGAGTTTTTTCTATGATTATTAAATTAATGAGTTTGTAATTTGGCTCTTGTGACATTCTCCACAGGAAAATGATGATTTCTTTGAGTTAATATCTTTGAAGTTTCTGTCAGAAAACAGATACTCCACTTCTGTTAAAGCTGCCGCCTCAAGACTTCTATTGTGTTGTTCTCTAACTTGGATTGTAAGTTTTGTTTTATTTACAGTTTTTCTGGCTGGCTTTTGTGAATTGTTTTTATAATTTTCTATATTCAATGGGTGTTTGTCTTATGAATATTATAAACTTGAAATGGACAGTATCCTCATGTTTTTGAAGAACCGGTCCTTGAGAACATAAAAAATTGGGTGACGGATGATAATACTAGATTGTCTGGTGAGGAGCAAAATCTCAAGCGTGATCTGGGGAGAAAGGAGGTCTCAGATTCTGAATTGTTGAAAACCTATTCTACTGGACTCCTTGCTGTGTGTTTGGTTGGGTATGCTATGCTACTCAACTGATAAGCTGCTAATTGTTTTAGATTTCGCGTGCAGAAGTTTTACTTACTTCAGTGCTTTTATTTTTGCTTTGAGGCGATGCTGGTAGTCTTGCTTATTCCTATTTGTTTGGTTCTTAATTTTCTTATTAAATATTGAATTTTTTCAGCGGAGGTCAAATAGTGGAAGATGTATTAACATCTGGTTTGTCAGCTAAGCTCATGCGATATCTTCGTTCGCGTGTACTGGGTGAGACAAGTGGCAGCCAAAAAGATATAGGTCATTTATCAGAGAACAAACATTCATCTGGGAGTACTTCAGTGAGAGGTAGAGATGATGGCCGTGGAAGGTTTCGACAGCTCCTGGAATCGAGTCATTTGGACGATACAAGGATGGTTGAAGAGAGATCTTTAGATGACCAAGCTCTTGAAAGGGGTCAGGATAGAAGCGTTAGTGGACAAGCTTGCATAGACGGTGAACCAGCTGATGGACTCAGTGAAGGTGCTGATGTCTGTGAGGTTGATTCTGATGGGGAGGAGAGATGGCACTGTAGAGATATTCGTGATGGAAGGATAAAATATGGTGAGCATGAAGACAATGCTAGAGACGACCCTTCAAGGCGGCGTGCTAACCGTGGATGGGGAAGATCTAGAGCGAAAGGAAGGGTCAATGAAGGGGTGGTAGAAAGTGAACCTGTTTTGCAATCTGCTGGTTCCGGCAGCCGACTAGGACAGGGGCGGAATGGTAGAGATAGGAGCTCGTCAAGGAATGCTGATGTTAAGCGGGGGCCTGATTCTAAGAAGACCCTTATTAGTACCATTTCCGAGGCTTTGGCTTCTGAAAGAGAGGATACTGATGATTGTTTCCAAGAATGCCGTATTGGAAGTAAAGATATCTCTGATCTTGTTCGGAAAGCAGTCCTAGCTGCTGAAGCTGAAGCTAGATCAGCCAATGCACCAGAAGAAGCTGTCAAAGCAGCTGGCGATGCTGCTGCTGACCTTGTTAAAACTGCAGCTTCAGAGGTATGCTGGAGTGCGTTCATTTTCTTTTCTTATGTCAAAAAATTATACGTTGTGCAAATGTATTTGTTTGTGCACGTGTCTTTACTTCAGAACTTACACTCAAAACTGAAATGATAAAATGTTTTATTTCTTGTGTTTATTCAGGAATATAAATCCACCAATGATGAAGAAGCAGCTGTTTTAGCTGCTTCGAGAGCTGCAACAACCGTTATTGATGCTGCATCTGCTGTTGAAGTTTCAAGGTATGTACAAATATAATTATAAATATAGAGTCCTTACACAAACAATTGTCAGAGAAGTTCTTTTATCCTTGGTGACAATGTTCTTCTTGGGTTGGTTGCAGGAGCTCCTCCGTCTGCATCAATACTGAGACAGAGAAGGTTAGTCACAGAGAAACAGAATCTAGTGACGACGTTCAAGATTGTTTCATCCCAGATGGTCAATCACTTGCACAATTGAGGGAAAGATATTGCATCCAGTGTCTTGCGTTACTTGGAGAATATGTGGAAGTTCTTGGACCTGTATTGCATGAGAAGGGGGTTGACGTGTGTCTCGGACTTCTGCAGCAAAATTCTAAACATCAGGAGCCATCCAAGGTTGCTTTCCTGTTGCCTGATATCATGAAGCTGATATGTGCTTTGGCTGCCCATAGGAAATTTGCTGCACTCTTCGTGGACCGCGGGGGAATGCAAAAGCTGCTTGCTGTGCCTAGAATGGCTCAGACATTCTTTGGCCTCTCTTCTTGTCTATTTACCATTGGTTCCCTTCAGGTATTCATTGTGTTTAACAGTCATAATCTTGATGTGAGACATGTAGCAATTATACTCTAAAGCTTTGTGTACATCTTCATATAATCCTATTACATTATTTTAACTCTAGATGATTATTTCAGGGGATAATGGAACGGGTTTGTGCACTTCCATCCGATGTCATTTATCATGTGGTCGAGTTGGCTCTCCAACTCCTTGAGTGCAACCAAGACCAAGCCCGGAAAAATGCAGCATTGTTTTTTGCTGCTGCGTTTGTCTTCAGAGCAGTTCTCGATGCTTTTGATTCTCAGGATGGGTTACAGAAATTACTCGGACTTCTAAACGACGCCGCTTCTATAAGATCTGGAGTAACCTCTGGAGCATTGGGTTCATCCAACTCAGGATCACTTCGAAATGATAGAACATCATCTGCAGAAGTGCTGACATCGTCTGAGAAGCAGGTAGCCTATCACACTTGTGTTGCTTTGCGGCAATATTTCCGGGCACACCTCCTTTTATTAATAGATTCCATTCGTCCAAACAAAAGCAAATTCAGTGCTCCTAGAAATATTTCTAGTATAAGGGCTGCTTACAAGCCACTAGATATTAGCAATGAGGCAATGGATGCTGTATTCCTACAATTACAAAAAGATCGGAAGCTATGTCTCGTGTTCGTGACAACAAAGTGGCAGGAAGTTGAGAAATTCTTGGCATCTAATGGGCATATCACTATGTTGGAACTGTGTCAGGTATGACAAATTTAGTTTGTGTTTTCCCTTTGACTTGCAATATATTTATTTATTTAGTTCATTTGGTTGTTTTGTAGGCCCCACCTGTGGAGCGATATCTACATGATTTGCTTCAGTATGCATTAGGGGTTTTGCAAATTGTTACATTAGTACCTAGCAGTCGAAAGATGATTATAAATGCAACATTAAGCACCAATCGTGCTGGTATTGCTGTAATTCTGGATGCAGCAAATATTGCCAGTAATCACGTGGACCCAGAGGTAAGTGTCTTGTGGTAGAAATTATAGTGTTCACTGCCCTAACATCTGTTGTTGGCAAAGGGGAGTCTTCTAGACTTTTGACATACTGATTTGTGTATTTCAGATAATTCAACCAGCATTAAATGTTTTAGTTAATCTTGTTTGTCCACCTCCTTCTCTCAATAAATCCCAAACCTCAAATGGTGTTCTCTCAGAGGCTAGAGATAGAAATGCTGAACGTAATAATACCATAGATCAATCTGCTCAAGTTTCCAGCCATATTGATCCTAGGGAGAGGAATGGAGAGTCAAGTGCTGTAGACCGAGGCAGTGCTGCAGCACTTACTATGAAATCTGTTACTAGTACTCCACAAGCTTCTGCTCCCTCTGCTACATCAGGTTTGGTTGGTGACCGAAGAATATCTCTGAGATCAGGAACACCTCAGAGATCAGGAGTACCTCAGAGATCAGGGGAAAGTTGTACCGGCCTTGCTACACAGATGGAAACAGGATATCATCAGGCAAGAGAGGCTGTCCGTAATAATAATGGTATAAAGGTTCTTCTGCATCTCCTCCAACCGCGTATATATTCTCCTCCTGCTGCTCTGGACTGTCTTCGTGCACTTGCATGTCGAGTGCTTCTTGGATTAGCCAGAGATAATACTATTGCACATATATTGACAAAACTTCAGGTGAGCAACTATAATTGACTTTGTTGAACTCAGTCATAGTTTTTATTCCAAGATGCAGGGATAAGTTATCCACTTATAGAAATGTTGCAGAAATTTGAGTCTGCACCTCCCTAATCAAAGGCCCCAATTCTCTCACAAAATGACAAGTCGCTTCTCAATATTTTATACATAACGTGCCTTATTTCTCTAGTTATCCCAGCCTTCCACTAAGTCCTTTACTAACAGTTACTAACAAAAAATTTAATACTCCCTCCAATCCCAATTATAAGAGACAACCAAAAAAACATCAAAACTAATATTCTCATTTATTGTTTCAACTCTTCGAATGTTTTTTCTGGAAAATTGTAAGACATTAAATACACCACCGCCAATATTAAAAAGATAACATTTTAAATGAGGGCAAAAGAGTAATTTAAAAAATAAATACACATTAGAACCGGAGGGCGTACCAACAGACATGTGACACCTAACAATTTTCCAATCAATAAAGGGGGTCACCTAACAATCCATTACATCCTGGTTACTTAGGATTGAACTAGATGGTGCCTAGCATGAATTTTTTTTGCAACAAGTCATAGGTGTATAACTGTCTGAATGCTGTTCTGATGACGAGTTTAGAAACAAAAAAATATTTTCTAATTTTTTGATTTTGTTTGTGTTCTAGGTTGGGAAAAGGCTGTCAGAACTAATTCGGGATTCAGGCAGCCCGTCACTTGGAACAGAGCAGGGTAGGTGGCAAGCTGAATTATCCCAGGCTGCAATTGAGCTAATTGGGGTGAGCATCTCCACTCTTTGATGACGCCGAAGTTTGTGTTTCAGGGTATCATGTTGGTTTGAGTGAACTTGTTATGGACTAATGCTGCGTGCTTCACTTTTTTGCGTATCCAAGTCTTCAGTACTCATGTTAACCAAACACCGTAAAATTGATGCTTAAGTTTCTTTGCTAGAAATTTTACTATATTAATGCTTGGAACAAAACCCATTGGATGGAATTTAATGGGATTAGTGTTTTTTGTTTCCATGCACATATCAACCTATAGATGGTTATATGCTGGCTTGAAGAATATCATATCATGAGGTTTTTTGTATTTTCTGTTTCCTTTTCAATTTTGTTGGTGTTATCAGTTTCGTATTGAATTCTCAATCCCTATTGAATTCTATGTTAGTTCATTTAGAGCCTATTTATTTGAGCTTTTAAAAAGTTATTGGAATTTTACTTCAAAATCTACTATTTTTGAATGTTTAAGAAAAACAAACATCTTTTTAGGATTATAAGTTGTTTACACTGTTTCGTATATAAATATTTTGAAAATCTATACTGTTCAATATTCGGTGATCGTGTTTAAATGTAACACATGAATTAATGTGCTCCATAAAGGCTGCTATTGATACTTCTGTGGAAATTGTATTTGTAGATTGTGGCTAATTTAGGGCGTGCAAGTACATTAGTTGCTAGTGATGCAACTACTACTGCAATTGGGCGCATAGAAAGGGCTGCTATAGCTGCTGCCACTCCTATTACTTACCCTGGAAGGTACCTAGTATTTTTTTTCCTTACAAAAACCAACCATTCTGGGTTTTGTATACATTTGCAGCTCTTTCCCCAATGTCAACCTCCATTCCGGTTCCTCTTCTGATGGTTTATGTTCTTTATTTTCTGTTTGTCTTATGCAGTGAACTTTTGCTATTAATTCATGAACACTTACTGGCAACTGGATTGGGACAAACTGCTGCTTCATTGCTTAAGGAAGCTCAATTAACTCCTTTGCCACCATTGCTTGCCCCATCTTCTCTTGCACAACAGCCCACCACACAGGAATCTTCTTCAACACAAATTCAGTGGCCCTCTGGTCGTACTCCTGGTGGATTTCTCTCTAGCAAGTTAAAGTTAAAGCCCAATGCAAAGAACGAGGATGCCTGCTTGAAAAGTGATGTTGTTTTCTCTGCAAAGAAAAAGTCACTAACTTTCTCATCATCTTTCGGTTCCCATTCAAAACACCAAGTCAGTGACTCTCGACAGTCATCATCAGTCAGAAAATGGTTCCGTACTGGGAAAGAGGCCTCAGAAACTAATATAGTAGAGAATCCATCTGAATCTTCTGTGAAACATGACACTGATGCTGGATCTCAGTACAAGACTCCAAACACCTTGCCATCCAAACGGAAGTTATCGGATTTAAAGGATATACCAATGTTTTCTTCATCTGGAAAGCGACTAAATGTTGGGGATCAGGGACTTCGCACTCCGATTTGCTCAAGTGCAGTTCGTAAAAGCAGCCTGCAGTCTGATGGTGTGGGGCTATCCACACCAACTTGTAATCTGAGGAATCAACAAGGCCGCTGTACAGCTGACAATGTTGATGAGAATCAGTACTCAAATCTAGGTCAGATGACACCATCCTCCCAAGTATTGAATGACCTTCAGCCCAACAACCCTGAGCGAGTGACACTGGATTCTCTAGTAGTTCAGTATCTGAAACATCAGCATCGCCAATGCCCCGCCCCCATTACCACCCTTCCTCCAATATCTCTTATGCACCCACATGTTTGTCCTGAACCTAAGCGAAGCCTGAATGCCCCTTCTAATGTGACCGCTCGGCTTGGTACCCGTGAATTTAAGTTTACATATGGTGGAGTACATGGTAATCGCAAGGATCGTCAATTTGTTTTTAGCCGGTTTAGGCCATGGCGCACTTATCGGGATGATGCAGGTGCATTATTAACGTGCATTACATTTGTTGGAGACTCTTCTCATATTGCCGTTGGTAGCCATACTGGAGAACTCAAATTTTTTGATTCCAACAACAATAATGTGGTGGAGAGCTTCACGGGCCACCAGTCTCCTTTGACCCTCGTTCAGTCTTATGTTTCTGGTGAGACCCAGTTGTTGCTTTCTTCATGCTCTCAAGATGTTAAGCTGTGGGATGCGACATCAATCTTAGGTGGTCCCACCCATTCATTTGAAGGGTGCAAGGCTGCCAGGTTTAGTAATTCCGGGAATGTTTTTGCTGCCTTGTCATCAGAATCTGCAGGGCGTGAAATCCTTTTATATAATATCCAAACTTGCCAGCTAGAAACAAAATTGTCCGATACATTTGCTCCTTCTACAGGGCGGGGTCATCTTTATTCTTTAATTCACTTCAGCCCTGCTGATTCAATGCTGCTATGGAATGGTGTCTTATGGGACCGACGAGATTCTAGGCCTGTTCATCGATTTGATCAGTTCACTGATTATGGCGGTGGTGGCTTTCATCCTGCTGGCAATGAGGTATGCAAAATCCTACATCTGTCCGAACACAAGATAATTATTTGAGTTATAGATAGATTTTACATCGTATTGACTCCCAATAAAAATGTTAAGAGGCTGTATATATCTATATTTATAGCCTCTTAGTAGATATACGGTTTTACTATGTCTAGAAGGCAAGATGATGTTCGAAGGGTTCAAATATCGACCTCATTATTAAGAATATTTCTTGTGCATCCATAAACTGGATCCATAAAGTGGGTCAGTATGAGATTGCAAAAAGGGTTGTGAATGATCCCCAAGACATCAGCATAGTGTGCACATGTTTTTTTACTGTGTAATAACTATACTACACTAGCTGTGTTAATGGGTTTTACTTAAACGTCTAAATATATTTCAAAAATGTTTAAAATGGTGGAATGTGATTTGATATTTTTGTATACTGTTTACAATGTCAGTGTATACTTCCTGTGTCGAAGTGTTCTTTCTGACCTTTATTTTTTATTTCCCAGGTTATTATAAACTCTGAAGTCTGGGATCTGCGAAAGTTCAGACTTCTACGCCAAGTAGCTTCTTTAGATCAAACAGCAATAACATTTAATGCTCGAGGTGATGTTATGTATGCAATCTTAAGGAGAAATCTTGAGGATGTAATGTCAGCAGTGAACACACGTCGTGTTAAGCACCCACTTTTTGCAGCTTTTCGCACAGTGGATGCAATCAATTATTCTGACATCGCTACTACTCCTGTGGATCGCTGTGTACTTGATTTTGCAACTGAGCCAACAGATTCATTCGTTGGTTTGATTACCATGGACGATCAAGGTGAGATGTATTCATCAGCCAGATCCTATGAAATTGGTCGCCGGAGGCCAACTGATGATGATTCTGATCCCGATGATGCTGAGAGCGAGGAGGAAGACGAGGATGATGACGATGACGATGAAGATCCTCTTTTAGGCCCTGGTTTTGGTGGGGAAAGCGACAGTGATCCTGATGACTTGAGCAATGACGACGACGAGGATAGTGTAAGTGAGCCTGACGACGATGATGATGAAGATGGAGATTTCATGTTGGACGACCTAGACTTTGATGGTGGAACTGGTTTATTGGACATTGTGACTGAAGGTGAGGAGGATGATGATGATGATAGTCAAACACTTGGATCAGTGAGTAGTGATGATGATTATGACTATGGTTATTAATTGTTAGTGTAAAAGGCTGTAATTATAATCTCTTTCTTCATTGTATTCATTTTTGGGCTAAAGGTGTTTTTGTCTCCAAATTTTTGCTGTAGTCTTTCACATTTATCCATCTCTTCCAACTTATCATTGTGGTATAAAGTCGAGAAGCATAATTGTATACATGTTTTTAGCAAACCTCATTTTACTCGAGGGATAGGATCGGGCTGATGTTTCTTTTTGCCTATAGGCATCTTTGAAGTAGAGATATCAATGGTCGTAGTAATAATGTGACAATGGAAAAGAAGGGAACAGAAGTTTATGTAGCATCTCAATTCGCAATTTTGCCAAAAGGATTTCTAAATCTTTGAAAATGTTAACAACTACCATAAAAACATTTAGTCTTTTACCCTCTGATCTTTTTACCAATTATATTCATCTTTTTCGAGTGGTTATAGTTGCAGTTTGCGATTTAGCTATTACGCTACAGTTTTTTCTTCATATACCTACATGGGTGTCTGCCACCTGTGTGGTGGAAAGCGTGGAAAGTTTATCAGTTGTCTCCGTCTACAATAACTCTACATAATCTTTATAAAAACTCTTTTAAGCTATAGGACTATTCCTCAGTCATAAATGTTTATGGAATTCCTTGATCCAACGTTACAAAAAACATTGAGCACTTGGGCACTATAGTGACTGTACAACACTTACATCCCTTATAGCTATACAAGGTAGAATAACCAATATTTAGGGTTGTTTACTTTCTATTATCACTTTTAAGTGAATTAATAAATATAGATTCAGTTCTTTACTTTTTATGCTTTCTATCTTTACCTTTTATGTTTTCTTCATCTGAAAATTTTCAAAGGAATATAAAAAAAAAGTTCTAAAAATGTAAAATATTGTTTGTATTGTCTTTAATAATGCATTATTTTTAGCTCACATTTGTTCACTATATACTTTTATAATATAATTTTGTCTATCAGTGTTGGTGTAAATGAAATCTCCTTAATAAAAACAAAAAAGATGGTTGAATGGCACGTGGAGAAAGAATTTAAAAATTATTTATATCCCCGTAAACCCTTGAATTTGATGCTTTGAGTTGGTCATTTGAAGTTAGGAGTACGAGTGTGTGCAACTGTAACGCAATGTTGGGAGGGGTATCCAAAACCTTCACACATTTGATGGGAGGATCTTTCCCATTCATCTCAACAACAAAAGAAACCAAAATCAAACGTCCACCAACTAACCTCTCTTTTCCATTCAATGGCTGTCGTTGCACCACTTCCCATTCATCTCAACAACAAAAGAAACCAAAATCAAACGTCCACCAACTAACCTCTCTTTTCCATTCAATGGCTGTCGTTGCACCACTTCCGCGGCTCAGCTTCCCCTCTCTGAGTCAGCAACTCCCGGTCAGTTCCGAGTCGACATCCTCTCGGAATCGCTTCCTTTTATCCAAAAATTCCGAGGCAAAACCATCGTCGTCAAGTACGGTGGCGCCGCCATGAAATCACCGGAACTCCAGGCCTCCGTCATTAACGATCTTGTCCTTCTCTCCTGCGTCGGCCTCCGTCCTGTCATGGTTCACGGTGGCGGTCCTGAGATCAACCACTGGCTCAGCCGTCTCAACATTCAAGCCGTTTTCCGTGAAGGCCTCCGTGTTACCGATGCCGAAACGATGGAGATCGTCTCCATGGTTCTCGTAGGTAAGGTTAACAAAACTCTCGTCTCTCTTATCAACAAAGCCGGCGCCACAGCCGTTGGACTCTCCGGCATGGACGGCCGCCTCCTCACTGCACGCCCTAGCCCTAAATCATCCGACCTAGGGTTCGTCGGCGAGGTCGCGAGAGTCGATCCCGCTGTGCTCCGGTCTCTGGTCGACAGCGGACATATTCCGGTGGTTACATCGGTGGCGGCTGATGAGTTCGGACAACCTTATAACATCAATGCGGACACGGTGGCGGGAGAATTGGCAGCGGCGCTTGGAGCGGAGAAGTTGATATTGTTAACAGATGTGGCGGGGATATTGGAAGATCGGAATGATCCAGAGAGTTTGGTGAAGAAAATTGATATAAAAGGAATAAGGAAGATGATTGAAGATGGAAGAGTTGGTGGTGGAATGATTCCTAAGGTTAATTGTTGCGTGAGATCACTCGCGCAAGGGGTTAAAACTGCGAGCATAATTGATGGTAGGGTTCCACATTCTTTGTTACTTGAGATTTTAACTGATGAAGGTGCTGGAACCATGATTACTGGCTAATTTTATTCACATATCATCTTTCTGATACTGCTTCTGCTTTTTATTTTTAAGTTCACCTTCTGTTTTTATTGTACCTTCAAGTTGTAATACTTGAGTTTTTTTTTTTGTTAGAATTTTGGGATTTCAATGTCTGGTGATCCAACATAACCTAAATTATTGTCCACTTTTAGGTGCTAGAACTAGAAAGCCAAATGTGTATGCCACTTAATTAAACATGTGACATACTAGCACTTGTTTACCAACACATTGTACTTTCAGCACAATAAGAGGTTCTGAAAATGTCTTGTTTTTTAAGAGCTTATCTTGCCTCTTGTGTCACCTCTTTTTCTTTTTTATGCACAGTTTATGAAAGGAGAATTTACTTCATATATCATTATCACACCTTTTAAAGCTATTAATTAGCCAATAGGACTAGTAGCATTATCACTATGAAGCTTCCACAGTTGAATATCTGAATCAGAGTGTTGCCCGAAATTAACATTCATAGACAACGTTCATGTAAATTAACTGGATTTAGTATGTGATCGAGAGTGGAAACTAGCGATGGCCAGATTAAACAAATCAATGCTCAAGTCAATAGATTTTTGCTAGTTACATCCCACCCATTTTTTCCAATAACACCCACCATCAGCCTTTGACCAATTTTCTCTTATACACTCATCAATTTTCAAGGTATACCACCAGAACATCAAAACTTAGAAAATCAAAACTCACATTACCTGTTCTCTTCATTTCCCTTTTTCTTCTATTTTTGCAAAACATTCTACTTTCAAATCTTCTATGTTTCTCTTCATTTGTTGTTGAGATTTAGAGTTTGTAGATTTTTTTTATTTGGGTTTTCGGTGATAGCTTCAATAAGGGTTACGGATGAGTCATGTGGTTACTATGTGTTTTTGATTTGGGTTAGGGATGTACATGAACTGTGTTTGCAAACATTTACGAAAATTCAGTTTGCAAACATTTACGGGAACTTTATAAACTTTTATGCAAGCTCGTTTTGCGGACGTGTTTATGTGAATTCAGTTTGCATATCTTGCAAAAAAGGAGGATGAATACACAAATTTTAGTTTGCGGGCAACTATGCAAAATCAATTTACATAACATTTCAAAATTTAATATTTTCACAAGCATGTCTGGCAAAAAAGAAGGATAAATACACAAATTTTAGTTTGCGGCGACTATGCAAAATAAATTCACATAACATTTCAAAATTTGATATTTTCACAAGCATGTGAATCAGTTTACAAACACATACGGAAAATAAATTCACGCACCATGTGTAAATTCTAAAATTACAAGCATTATATGAATTTAGTTTGCATATATGTCCATAAAGAGTTCATTTTAAAAATTGCATGTCCTATGCTTTTTAGTTAATGTACAGCATAAACATTTTTTTAAATGTGTACTCTCACATAGAGGGAAAACAATGAAAACACCGTAAATAATCATCATTTCAATTATCTATGCAATAGAATATTAAAAAAAATATTGTGTAAGTTCCTTCAATTTTTTGCTATCTTTTTTCCGTGCCTTTATATGAGATCATACACCTTTGAGATAGAGAGAGAGTAATGGAGAAAAAGATTGAGAAAATCAGGATTTAAAAAAAATAAATGAGACAAAGGATATTTTGGACATTTGATTTTTTATCAATGTTATGAGGTGTAGCTGAAAATAAATGGAGTATAACTAGAAAAAAAAATCCAACTTTTAGTGAGGAGGATGAGGTAATTTTCATGGAATAGAATATGTGACTTTCACTTGAACAGTAGTACTTTTATAATCTTTCTAGGATAATGGAAAGTAAACCAGATTACTATTGGGTTTGTTGAGTGATTTGCACCGTGTAATATTGTCAATGGTATGTCATAAAAATGGGGAATGCTAGCTTTTGTACTCCCAATTAATTAAAAACTCAATTTTATTTTTAATAAATTCATTCACGTGAGTGGTAAAAAAAAAAAATTACTCTAAAATCTCACCCCTCAACGAAATTTTCGGTAGGTTTAATTTTGGCAACTAAATTTCCGGTAGTTATTTGTAATACCGAAAATTTGATCAAAGAAATTTCCGGTAGTTACATTTTCAATACCGGATTTTTGAAATTTCCAGAAGCTACCGGAAATTTCAATTTTTTGAAAAATTCGGTAGTTATGTTTTCTTCACCGGAAATTTCATTTTTTGAAATTTCCGATAGTTAATCCGGAAATTTCAAAAATTCGGTAGTTAATAATTTTTTTTTTTACTTTTTTAAATATTTTTTTAATTTGTTTTTTTCTTTTGAAATAGGGATGGAAAACACACAACCAATATTTATATATTTAACTGAAGCATTTACAACTGATCAAATTTTTTAGTCACGAGAAGCTGTCATATCATGGGCAAGAGAGATCGACCAACAAAATCGAGTAGCAGTTATTATTACTCGATCAGACGTAGAGACTGGAAAGAGAGGAAGAAAGTCAAAATTAATTATTAGTTGTGATAGAGGTGGACAATATAAGTCAAATAAAAATAACACAGGTACTTCAACTAAAAGGTGTGGATGTTCGTTTAAACTTAGATCGAGACCATTGAAAAATGCTGAAAGATTGATTATTAGTTTAATCTGTGGACTTCACAACCATGAGTTAGTAGCTACTTTTGAGAATAATGCATTTATGGGACGCTTAACAGAAGAAGATAAGAAACATGTTGATGAGTTGAGTTATCATTACTCGATCAGACGTAGAGACTGGAAAGAGAGGAAGAAAGACAAAAGTAATTCTTGGTTGTGATAGAGGTGGACAATATAAGTCAAATAAATATGACACAGGTACTTCAACTAAAAAGTGTGGATGTCCGTTTAAACTTAAAGCGAGACCACTGAAAAATGATGAAGGATGGATTATTAGTTTAATCTGTGGACTTCACAACCATGAGTTAGTAGCTACTTTTGAGAATAATGCATTTATGGGACGCTTAACAGAAGAAGATAAGAAACATGTTGACGAGTTGACAAAATATCACGTTGCACCGAGACATATCTTGTCATCTTTGAGAGATCGAGATACGAAGAATGTGACTAATATCTATCAAATTTACAAGCGACGAAGTACATACAGGAAGAATTTAAAAGGACCTAGAACTGATATGCAACATTTGTTGAAGTTACTTGAAGTTGAGAAATATACTTGTTGGAGTAAGACTCATGAGGACTCCAAAGTTGTGAGGGGATATGTTTTGGATGCACCCAGATTCCATAACTTTATTGAACATGTTCTCTCTTGTATTGATCATGGATAGCACCTACAAAACCAACAAGTATAGATTGCCATTGTTTGAAATTGTTGGTGTAACTTCAACTGGGTTGACATTTAATGTTGCATTTGCTTATATGGATTCTGAACGTCAAGACAACTTTTTGTGGGCATTGGAGAAGTTAAAAGAGTTGTTTGTTTCAAACACGTCATTTCCTCAGGTGATTGTGACTGACAGAGAACTGGCTTTAATGAATGCAATTAAAGTTGTATTTCCATCTTCAACAAATTTACTTTGTCAACTTCATATTAACAAAAATGTTGGAGCCAAATGCAAACAGTATATATTAAAGAAAGACATGCAAGAACCCATTCTTGAGTTGTGGAGGAAAATTGTTTATTGTTCTGAAGAGAAGGAGTACGAGGAACTTTTGCAAGTATTTGAGCAAGCATGTGTCGATAATATTATGTTCTTTGACTACGTCAGAGACACATGGTTGAATCCTCATAAGGAAAGATTTGTTGAAGCATGGACCAATCGAGTATTGCATCTAGGAAATACTACGACTAATAGGTATGTCATTAAAATTTCACATTTTGTATGATATATGATATATGATTTATGCATGATATATGATCATTACTTCACATTTTGTATTTTTTTTGTTTAAATATTAGGGTTGAGTCTGCTCATTGGTCATTGAAGAGATTTTTGGAACACAGTAAAGGAGATTTTTGTAAGGCATGGAATGGTATGAATGACATGTTGAAGTTTCAAATTATTAAGATCAAAGGTTCATTTGAGATAAGTAAAGGTCGCAAAGAGCATATACACAACAATCCATTCTTTGAGAAATTGACTTGGGTGGTATCCAAGAAAGCCTTAGGTGATATTGTTGAAGAATACAAGAGAGTCAGTTATGTCGGTAACGACAAAGATGTGTGTTGTTGTATACTTAGAAAGACTCATGGATTACCTTGTGCATGTGAGTTAGCAGGATACAAGATGAAAGGTGTTCCAATCCCATTAGATGCTGTTCATATACATTGGAGGAAATTAACCTTGAATAGTGATCAAGAGGATGAACAGTTGACAAATGATTCAGAGTTGGACATTACATCGGAGATGAATATAATTTGGAAAACATGGAAAACACTTAATGTTGCTGGAAGAAGGACATTAAAGAGCAAGTTGCGTGAAATAGCATATCCGGAGACAACATCAATGTGTGCACCAGTGGATAAAATCAAAACAAAAGGTGGTGTTAAGAAGAAAAAAGACAATAAGCTGAAGGGATATAACGTATATCGCGACCCATCATACTTTGAGCATGTTGATACTCAAGTCTCCCAACAAGCATCCAAACAAGTCTCCCATCAAGCATTCAAACAAGCCTCCCATCAAGCATCCAAACAAGTCTCCCATCAAGTTAAAAAATATTTCCACGAGTTTCCTCCTTGAATTCATCCATATATTGAAGACATAGTTAATGTTAAAGCAGATGGAAACTGTGGATATCATGCTATTGTTGCTTTACTTGGTCATGGTGAAAAATACTGGAGCATTGTACGTCGACAGTTGTATACATAGATTAAGTCCAAACCTGATTTATATGATGCACTATTCAAGGAACGTTTGCAAGTCTCCCATCAAGCATCCAAACAAGCCTCCCATCAAGCATCCAAACAAGTCTCCCACCAGGTTAAAAAATATTTCCACGAGTTTCCTTCTTTAATTCATCCATATATTGAAGACATAGTTAATGTTAAAGCAGATGGAAACTGTGGATATCATGCTATTGTTGCTTTACTTGGTCATGGTGAAGAATACTGGAGCATTGTACGTCGACAGTTGTATACATAGATTAAGTCCAAACCTGATTTATATGATGCACTATTCAAGGAACGTTTGCAAGAAGTGACAGAGTCTTTACTTGTAACTGAGTTGGAAAACCAAGCCAATGAGAAGTGGATGACCACTCCTGATATGGGTTACGTGATAGCAACAAAATATAATCTCGTTCTTGTTACATTGACAAAAACTTTTTGTTTGACTTTTTTTCCCATTGAGGGGTGCATATAATGGAGATTTGTCACGTGATCGTGTTATCAGCATTGGTTTTGTTAACGAAAATCATTGGGTTCAAGTTAAATTGAAATCTGCATGTCTGTTACCTCCACTTGCATGGCATTGGAAGAAGCATCGTAGTGATGAGTCTACATCATGGGATATTGCTTATGCAGAACGTCTACAACATTGGGGTTCTTTAGATTTAGAAAATAATTCAGATTATATGTCTTTGGTAGATAATTGACACTTTTGATTTGTATATTGCTTTAAATGATAGGATTGACACTTTAAATGTTGTTTTCAATTTAGATGATTGTCACTTTTGTTTTATGATGCTTTAAATGTTGTTTTCAATTCAGATGATTTAAATGTTGTTTTCAATTTAGATGATTGCCAATTTTGTTTTCAATTAAGTGTTTTGTGATGTTTTAAATGATACGATTGACACTTTAAATAGTATGTTTGAAATTTAGATGATTGACACCTTAAATAAATATTAAATACAACTAAATAAGTCGCGAATAATAACTCTGAATAATAAATAAGTTGCAAATAATACAACAAAATAAGTACTAATTAAATAAATCTGAATAATAAATAAGTCGCGAATAGTAAAATAAGTCTGAATAATACAACTATAATACTACTGATAATCTCCTCCTCTAGAAATGTGTAAAGCTCTCTCTAATAAGACACGCATCTGATCTTCAGGACCACCCATATGTAAGTCTAAACTCTGGTGTATAAGACCACCAATTCGTGACACCGTGTACACCTAGTATCGGGACCAGCATCATGACTATGACCAGCATCAGGACCAGGACCAGCATCAGCATCATAACTAGGACCGGCATATGCAGCAATATAAGGGATCACCCGAGGATGAGATATCCTATAATACCACTGGATGTATCCCTCAACACACTCATGTGGATATGCAGCTGGGTGCAATTTAGCTCGAAGTGATCGTACAGAGTTCCGGTACATACTCCATTCAACGTCAACATCACGTACAACAAGCATCGGTGCTGTAGGAGGAATGTGTTGAGTATACCCAAACTGTCGTATGCACCTCTCTAGTAAATATGGAACCATCATGGAACACCAACGAATGTATCCTGTAAACAATGACACAAACTGAAATCGTGTCATAGAGTTCTCGTCGTAATTCGGCGTCCAGATAATATCAGTATCCCTCAAAGCATCCAACTTTGCCCTGTAATATGCAACGTTCACAGATGTTTGTTTTGCAGTCCAATGAAACATCTGTGGCATCGAGGAGATAAGCTCATCCATATCCCGTTTACAAATATCAGAAAAATGTTCATAAATCCAAGTCTATAAATAATTGAAATATAGTAAAATTATTAAGGTGATGAAATAATTAAAAATAATAATAATAAGTATAATAAATATAATAGTACCTGAAATAAAGATAAATATCCCTCAATTTGTTTGGTTGCAAGCAATGTACTATCTCTAAGATAGTCATATAACACAACAAGTGCAGCTG
>NC_021164.2:75027717-75062019 GCF_000331145.2 Cicer arietinum | reverse complement strand
ATACAAGGGTAAAACTTTTATCAGCTAGAATGGTACACCCTACCAAATGAAGTAGGTATGCCCTCGCTGCACAGTCATATCGTCCTTCATGAAGTTTCTTGAAAAATACCTCTTTCAACCACTCAAAACTATACGAGGCACCTCTATTGGTCCTAGTTTCAGTGACAGCTGCATCATATGCAACTCCCAACAACTCAACAGCAGCAGCAATTGCCAAATCTTTGTTGACATTTGCGAGAGGTGTGAAAAACTCTCCAGAACATGGGATGCTCAAAAGACCCCTAACGTCGTCAAGAGTAATAGTCATTTCACCGAATAGCAAGTGAAATGAACTAGTTTATGCGTGCCATCTCTCAGCAAAAGCAGATATCATATTACCATCAATCATATGCAAACTACATCTTCTCAGAGGACGTAATCCAGATATAGTAATCCAATGATCTATTTGAGCAGGTAATCGATATCTGATATCAATGAATTTGTCTTGCTTTTTGCCATTTGAAACAACTTTCAAGGCACGTCTATCCTGTTTAATTAAAAATAACACACAATTACAAATACATTATACTACAAATATATTATAATATGTAATAAAATAATCTATACTACAAATATATTATAATATGTAATAAAATAAATTATTTACTAACTTGTCCATTCCACACATTAATTGCAATATAGTGTCATAATCTTTAAGGACAGAAAGATCATAAGGACCTCCAGGAAACATGGGTTCTTCAGGCTGGTGCTGTTGACCATGTTCATCATCAAACTGTTGATGCTGCTGCTGATCATGTTCATCATCAAACACATGATCTTGCTGGGGATGGTCATCCTATTCTTCATCAAACACAGGATTTTGTTGGGGCTGCTCATCCTGGGGCGCCTGCCTTTCTTCATTTCTCTTTCTTCTTCAGGCTGGTGTTGTTGACCATGTTCATCATCAAACTGTTGATGCTACTGCTGATCATGTTCATCATCAAACACATGATCTTGCTGGGGCTGGTCATCCTATTCTTCATCAAACACTGGATTTTGTTGGGGCTGCTCATCCTGGGGCACCTGCCTTTCTTGATTGTGTAGAAGGTCAAACTCGAGAATGATCAATGTTAGTTTTTGCTCCTCTGGTCCTCACTAACAAAATTCAGTAAAAAAAATTATATAAAACAAAAAAATTAAAAAAATATACATTGTACCGAAAATTTCAAAGAGGTATGAAATTTCCGGTGGTTATAAATGCATACCGGAAATTTCAAATTTTCGGGAATCCATCCGGAAATTTCAAATTTTCGGTATTGAAAATGTATACCGGATTTTTCAAATTTCCGGTGACCCTTACCGGAAATTTCATTTTTGAAATTTCCGATATACATTTATAACTACTGGAAATTTCATTCCTCTTGAAATTTCCGGTAAATTTTTTTTCCTTCAATACTTACTTTTCCGGATTTTTCAATGTAGAGGTACAACTGTTTTGATTTTTTGTTTTTACTAATTTTCTTATGATTATTTTGGGTATTTCAATCAAAAAAATTTAATTGGGAGGTACAAATTTAATTGACGGGTACGAAAGCCAACAGTCGAAAATGGGAAGTAAACCAGATTAACTGATTTACGTAGGCCCACTAGTACATTGGGTCTTGAGTCAGTCCAAAATATTACTTTATAATAGAAATATGAAAAATTTGTTCTGTACCCCATTTCTCTACCTATACGTCTATAATTTTTTGAAAATATTAATTATATCCTTAATTTTTTTTTTACTATTTTATTGATTCAAAGTTTTTTTTTATTTTAAAATGCCAATTGACGTATGTAATTTTAATTTTTAATTAAATATATCAATTTTTCAACTATCACTTTTATTTATATTTCATTCTAAAAAGAATACTAATTTGTAAATTAGTTATTCTACCACACTTTTGAAACTATTATTATTACACGTTCTTTTTTTTTTAACAAATTGATATAACTAAACAAATATTAAATACCTAAAATTACATATAAAGAGTCGGTTGAATAATTTGTAAGCAATTTACATATGTACTCTCAAAACCCTATCTATCTTCTCCTCACCTCTAAACTCCTAACCAAAACCTTAGACTATATTAAGAGTGATATGTTAATTGCTTACAAATTATTCAGATGTTTATTTTTTAACATGAGGTTTTTTATTTATAATTTTATTTTTCTGACAAATGAACACTTTTATCATTTCATTCGTAATGTTTTGAGGAATACATGAGAGTATATCAATATGAATTTGTATCCAAGCTCGAGGGTGAGTAATATCATTAGTTTGTCTTATAACAAATTTAACATGAGAGTTTTTAAATAATTGTAAAAGAGACGTCTATTATCATTATTATATCGCCAAATTCAGAGAGTCAATTTTATCACCGTGGAAGTGGTCCACAACTTGTTTAGAGTCAAATTCAAAGTCCACATGACCCAATTGTAAATCATGAACCCAACTCAAGTAGTAAACTAGTAACTTCCCCAACATCAATCAAACAAATGGGGAAGTTATAGAGCCACATGCATTAAAATGATCTCGCAGTTCAGTTAGTTTATTTTAGGTTGTTATCAGTTAGTTACTAGATGGTATCAGATTAGTTAGTAGTTCAGTTAAGTTAGTTATGTTAACTAACTCCTATTCTATTGTTATATATAATTGATATATATACACTGTATATCATCCCATTGTAATCTTGCATAACTTTTGCAGAAGTTATAGAGCCACATGCATTAAAATGATCTCGCAGTTCTTGATCACTAACATTATCATCGATATTCTTCATATAGATGTTTGACTCCTTATATTCCATGACTCGTTCCTTTCGTTTCTCCTCGAATTGCTGGTGCGAGATCTGCTCACGCCCAGCCCTCTTTTGTGCTCTGACTACATACAGAATCTTTGAACCATGTTGTGATCCATTCATTGCTTCCATTGCCCTTTGCATCGGGATCACAACACGACCACATGACCCTTGTCGCTTCTCCATTCAAGGTAGAATGATTCTTCAGCTCAATTGCATGAATTGCTGTCTTGAAGAGAAACGAAGTTCACATAGCCATAACAGAGTGATTTGTCGGCGGAAGAGTCTCTGCAAATGCGAACAGAAGCAAGAGTCTTGAAATCAGAAAATGCTTCCATGAAGCTATTCATCGGAGACTTCGGGATGGAGGTCGCCGACGTAAAGAAAAGCCGGTGGTGGCGACCAGGGGAGGAACCACCATTGATCAATCGCGCTTAATGAGGAGCGAATAGAAGAAATAAAAATGAAAGAGAAATTGGAGAGAAAGAAAGAACGTGTTATTCATAATTTATTATTCTTTATACACTTATTACATTTGCACCATCCCTTGAGCTGTTGCTGCCTTCTTTTAACTTGCGTGAGAGCAACCAAATCATACAGAATAGGCTGCACAGCAACACCATGCGCCAGTCTTCAAGCAACTACAGTCACACACTTCAGAGCTTGTTTCAGAAAGTTGGTTCCGAAGTATCTAATTTTCTAAAGACGCAAATTTCGACATTGTATTACTTTTATTTAGTCATTAATTCCTCAAATGAAACGTTTAGTTTGACACTACTTACACCGATTAGTATCTTGCATTTGCATATTCTGTGTTTCCTTCAATCACATAATTCAAAGTTGTAACGCCTATTCTCAAAGAAATAAAAAAAGTTGTAACACTCCTGTGAGATTTATAAATTATAATTGGTTACGGTGAACCATGAGAGATGCTTGAACGTAGCTGATACATCAAGCAAACGCCATAACTTCATTAGCCACCCATATATATACTTAGTATTTCAAAAATTTATAGGAACATGAGAAAATTAAAGGTTCAATGATTCCAAGACAAATTAGATAGAAGCAAAAAAATATGTATAAGCCTAGAAAGAGGGATGTTTTTCAAAATAACCCCAAATTTTGCTGACAAACATTCTACACAACTGCTAGATACTTCCCAAAAATGTAAGTTAAATACTAGACCTAAGTAAACTAAGAAAGATCTGTCTTCCCTTCATGTTCTTCATCCTCCGAATCAGGTACAACAGTAGATTCTATGGCAGTATTTCTGGTAGGTCTCTGTCTCACTCTTTGCTTTGCATTCAAGCCTATGCTTTCTGGAACAGTATGGCCAGGGACTCCAGCTAACCGCTTACTACATCGAACCCCCTTGGGATAAGAAACTGCATGGCTTGAGTGTGCTTCTGAATTATCCATCTGACTATCATGTTCATCATTCTCCTCACTATTACTGTGATTCTCAATTTCATAGCCACTGTCATCACTATCAGATATAGGGAGCACATCCCTTTTAGAATCACTATCTGAGGAAACATCTTCTGCATTGGAGTCATCTTCTGCATTGGAGTCATCTTCTGATCCTCTGTCTGTATCTTGATGAGCAGCAGTGGACTTTTTCCTTTTGCTAAGCATCGGTTCAAAAGAGGATAGTAGATATTGTAAACGTAGAGTCAGATTCAGAATCCAAAATATGCATCAGAGAATAGACATTATTTAATATTTTATTTTTTGAAGAAATTACACGTAAGCAGCAAAATATTGTTAGGGTAACCATTGTTCCAAGTAATCAGCGTTATTATTCTCAGGAACATCCACTTTCACCTCAGCTTCTGTGTGCTTCAGTGTGTATCTCAAAACAATGATGAAAAGAAGCAAAGTATTTATAAGCTTAAAAGTTATACATTGCTCCTTTTGTTTGGGGAAAGGGGGGATTCAATAACTCCATTTGATAATAACAAATTATTCGCATTCTACGGGGATAATGCAACATAGCAAGGCAAATAGAACATGAACCAATAAGATATAGTATCGGGTAAAACATACTTTGTCAACTGTATTGCCTCCTTCATTGTCCGATCATAAGCTTCTGCAATAATTCCCAAAAAAAATTAATGTCAAAATTCAGAGTGAATTCGAAAGATTTAATACAATTGATCAGTTTTGAGAAGCATCAAGCAGAATGTGGTTACGTGCACCTGGCATGTCTAGACTCAAGTCAGTGTTAATTTACTCACTAATCTGCACACGTGCTAATTTGATGACTGGTGAAAAAGTGTAGGAGTAGAAACTAGAAATGCAATTACTAAACAATTTGACATTCTGGATTGAAATAATCATTTAGTACTTAGATTTTTAATGTAAACATTGAACATTACTATTTACTTTCTAAGACTAAATACTGATACAAAAAAAGAGATCAGTGAAAGTGGGGTGCTGTGCATTGGAATACACAAACGACATAGAACAAACTCTAAGCATAGCAGATTCAACTCCAATAATATGCAAGAGAACAATTGTCCTGTGTATTGAAATTTGTAGGTGCTGGAATACAATAGCATGTGCTACAAAATTGAACATATAGCACACATCTTACCAAAAGTGTAATTAATAGGCCTTCGAGTGCGACAAGAGCGTGTGGTTCCAGAACAATAGGAATTCTGAAAACCTTTTAAGAGTTTATCCTGTCTCTGTTTTTGTTTCATCGCCCTTTCTTTCTTCTGTATAATTTGAAAGTAATATTACATTATATTAATATAAAAAACAAATAAGTATTTCCTAAAATAGACACCTGTCGAACATTAAACAAAAGGATGTTCATGCCTTTTGAAGCTTTTCAAGAATTGGAATAGCATCAGTTTGAAGCCTCTTGCCAATAGTAACTTCTGTTATAGACTTGCTGGATGAGAATTTTTCCTGCAAATAACATTCAAAGACCGTAAGTTAAGGCTTCAAATCCAGGTAAATAAAGGAAGAGAAAAGACGGTTAGCTTGATCTTACAGCTACTTCTGAAAATTCTTCAAGATTTGAGGCTATTGTTTCCCATTGAAAGTTGAGAATGGGAAGTGATCTTTTGACCTTACGGTTTGGCGTTGAGGCTGATGTGATTGTTTCCCTGTACAATCTGTGACTGTTTGCTTTTGCATTTGCGTCATACCTACAATAGGCATAGTAAGACAGATCAGTAATTAGGATCTCAAGGTTATGATAATCATAGAGAGATTGGAACATATGGAAATAATTACCAATAGGATGTGGCAGTTCCATCTCTTCCGAAGGCATCTTTACGAAAAGAAGAAATCTGGGTTCCTTCTTTTAAAGCATCATTAATATATGATACTACATCATGTTGCTGAACATAAACAAACAAACCATCAAAATAGTCCACATCATTCCATAGTGAAAAATCAAAATTTGAAAGGGATTAAATGAAAAAAGGGAAGGAACACCAACAATTCTCTGGGAGAATTGTCTAGTCAGGAAAATGCAGAAGGATTGCATATATTAAGAGAAACAAAATTTGAATAAACTACACAGGAGGTCACAGTACATCAGCTCTAACTTCACAAAGGGCTTTAAGCAGTAGTAAACGATCCAATGGATCAAGCTCCTTGTACTTCGATATTTCCTCTCTGCATAAGCAATAACAACATAAGTTTCTTGAATTCCATAACAATTGTTTTTGGTATAACATGATGAATTCATTCCAGTACCCTTTAGATGGTACAAGTGGATTCTTCCCCTCAGCAACCTAAAGCAAAGAGCCCGCCAACACAAAGTAATAAATCCTATCAGCAATGGGAAGAATATAAATAAACAAACAAACTTAAGCAATCAATTGGTGACTCACCCATGGCCACCACATAGCCAGTTTCTTAGAGAGAGCTGTCACCCATTTATCAGAACCATCCAATATTTTACTCACAGGTGGTGTTCCCTGCTAGGAACAAAATAATAATGGATAGGAAGAAGTCATCAAAAGAAAAATACAAAATATATGAATGAGGATAATCTTTGGTTGGATTTGACAATGTTAGCCAAACTACAGAGTTAGTATATTCAACATCCTAGCTAAGATGCATTAGCCTTACATATTTTGGGCCTTCTTCATAATTCTACATATAAAATAAATTAACTCTTCAGCTATAGTGATATCAGCTATAGTGATATGATGCACTGTGGGGTATTAAATGTTATGAATCAAATAATGCAGTTCATGACAGGTTTAAATCGTAACTTATCTGTGTTGTTTCCAAATAAGATGTGAAAACGAGCGTTACTACTAGTTTTAGAATCTTACAAATTGAACACAACAATACCCACGAAACAATTAGATCAACCAAATAATTTTTCACCCTCCACTGCTTCTTCGCATGGCATATATTATAGGAGCAATGAAAAAACATGTCTTCCAATAGTGTCGTCTAATTCTCAATCAACAACTATTTTAATTGTTACAGCAAAATAAAATGCACGACAACAAAAATTACAATTTAGGAACGTAAAATTAAATTTACATTTACACAGTTTTAAAACGCAATCCACAAAAGGCAAGTATTTAAATTTCGATAAATCAAGAGTAATACCACAAACAAAACGAAACAAACACACATGTACACAAAACATACATTTGCATAGCATGTTACCTTCAAAAGTTTAATATGAAGCTGAGCAAGTGAAGCATTAGGCTTAACAAGTCCGATCTCTATTTCTTCAGCTGATAGCTTCAAATCCTTACCGAGTAAAGGACTAAACACCTGAATCACACATTCACACCGTTACATTATGAATCACCGAAAACGTTACTCACGCTGAAATATATCTCTCTCTCGAAAATTTAAAAACAAAATCATAAGACACGCGATTTCGTAACCTAAAAGATACAAGACCGGTGAATATCGCGAAAAAAATACGAAACTAAAACTATAAAATCCGAATAACTTACGTCGAGGAAATTGAGAACGGAAGCGAGTTCCCAGCGTCGACGTAGGTTTAAAATCTCGAACTCTGACGGAGTTTCCTCGACGCGTGCGTTTTGGTCTTCGCTGCTACCACCTTCTTCTGCGGCTTGCATTGTTATCGTTCCTCTGCCGCAACAGTAAATGTATCGTTTCACGGCGAACGAGCGAAAGAGACTGATTAATTGTAAGAAACAGAGAGAGAGAGTTATTGTTATTATTGTATGAAAGATGTTTGTGATGTGATAAATGGGGTGCACTTTCCCGCCCAAGCATTAGATTTTTTTACTTTTAACCACTTGAGACTTTGAGATTTGTTTGCACTGTTCTTTTTCTTTATTTCTAGGGTTAATAATAATAATTCGAGGATCGCGCCTTTTTCACTTCCATTTCCCCTTCCCTCCCTACTCTAACAATGTGTTTGGTTGAACAGAAATATAAAAGAGAGAACGAGGATAGAGAGAAGTTGGGAAGAGATAGCGTGTCTCTCTCGTTTGGTTTTGACGAAAGACAGGAGAGAAACAAAATTTTGTGGAACCCACCCACGCCTATTTCGATTCTCTTCAAAGTGAAAAGAAAGAGAGTGGATAATCTTTATTTTTATTCTTTTCTGCATTTGCCTCTACCTCCGTGGTGCTTACTCCTTTCAGATGTTATTCATGGTAGCATGATTGGAAACTTGGGATGAAGTCTCTATGCGATCTTCATTGAAGAAAACAACAAAAATGCATAACGCACTTTAAAATTATTTGCCTGTTACTACTCCAATTCATCAAATGTTAATGTTCAACATTTTAAGAATGAGCGTGAATTCATATTTGATTTATGAACTAATTGGTTAATCAAATTTTATTGATTAAAACATGTTAACGATACGGTAATACCATTTTCATTCCTATGTGTTTTGTGCATTGAGAACATAATATTTAATTTCGAAGATTATAAGGTAATTGATGGTTAAAATTAAAAGCAAAAATAGAAAATAATTAATAATCATGTTAAAAAATAGTTTCAATTAATATAATTAATTAAATAAATAAATAATTGATTGTGTAATTACTAAAAATTTGATTACAAAGTTAAAATAAAATTAATTTTGACGAGTCTCTTTTAATTTAGTTAAGAGCATATTTGTACTTTCAATAATAACCAACATTTTTTTTCTCTAGTTCTCTTCTGTTTTACTTATACAAAACAATACATTTAATCTACTTAATTTTTTCCATTTTTCCACTTTTCTGATTCCTTTTATCTCTTCTTACTTTCTCTTCGCAATCAAACACAATGTTTTATTTATTATTTGGTTTTATTACTATCCACATTAAAATGCGATCATTTTGAATATTCAATATCACATGTATATGTCTCTTCTAAAAAAATATACAAATAGCATTATTGAAGAAATAAAATACATTGTTTTTTTTATAGTGACGAAATTTATACATATTAAACATGCAAAATTGAAGTATTTTTAATTTGAATCCGCGTTCGAGTATATTAAATATCTTCATTATCTGTTATCGTCTCAATTGCACTTATATCTATTGATAGATCTAGGAATTTCAATTGGTGCAGACAATCTTATGTATTATAAATATTCTTAAGCAAATTACAATAACATATAAGTGATAAAATGATGGCATTGTTGAGAACAAAATGCGGATGATAAAATTGTACTATTATATATTCAATCAATTAAAGACATGTTGACATTTAAAATTGTCTGCTATTTATATTTTAAAATTATTTTAACTTTTTGTTTGCTTGTAACGGTGTCAAAAATCTATTTATCTTTATCAAGTAATAGTTTTATAATTCATTTTTTGCGTTATTATACGTTTGATGAATTGTTGTTGGACATAGTCGAATGCAGTAACCAAATCTAAATGAGTTTAGAGGTCAATATTTAATGTTACGAAACTCGTAACCATGTTGAATACAAGTCAAATAGACTATATCAAATAATTGACTAAATTAATATGCCATACAACCATTTTTTTTTTTATATATATATACTTGGTGATCTAGAAGAGAGAATAAAATACAAAAACTAATATAAGACCAATTTGAATGTTAAAACAACACAGATGACCGCTCAATACTAATAATAGGCATTTGGAGAACATAAATTATTGACCGATAGTATACAGGAGTACATGACATATTGGGTAAATATAAAAAAGTGATTAACTTAGTTGACAATACGGTGTTGGACTATAATTTTGTTGTTAGAATAGTTATATATATTAGGATTAATTGCAGTTTCGGTCTCCCTATTTTAGTTGAATCGCAAATGTAGTTCTTATATGTTATTTCTCCCCAGTTTTGGTTCCCCAAACAGAATTTTGGTCCAAAACTTGATGAAGTTTCATTTTTTCAAATCGCACCACACCATTAATAATCATAGATTTCAGGTACAATTGTTGCACCACGAGATTTTGAGGCATGGTGTGACTTAAATAAACGCAAAAAAAATTAAACTTCATTAAATTTTTGACCAAAATTCTGTTAAATGAACCAAAACTAGATAGAAATAAAACGAGGGAACTATATTTGTGATTCTGCTAAAATAGAAGAACCAAAACTACAATTAAGCCTATATATTAATATTAAACATTATCTTAGATGTAATATGCCGAGTTAGTGCATTTTAATTTTGACAAATATGTTGGAGTAGGTTTCATAATTACTCTATATAAATAACCATTATAGATATTATTTTCAAAACACACAACCAAACAAACAAATCTTTACTTACCTTTATAGTTTTTCTTTATTTTCCATGTAACATTGGAGTAGTTCAATCTTCAACGTAGGAATGACAACATAATTCAGACATGCGGATATCCATCCAAGTGTGGGTGCAAGTGCATATTTTCTCGAAATTAAAATTCGGAGGCGAGGACGGGTTTGGGAGTGATGATATCCACCCAGCACCCGCACTCCAACCCGTCTCGCAAATAATATTATAGTAATTTTTGAATTTTCTATACATATACATATTGAATATACTTAATATTTTTTTTTAAATATTAAAAATTATAATCTTATCTCTATAAAAAATAATTTTATAATTTTATTATTATATAATAATAATTATTTTATTATATTAATTATAATAGATATAATTTTTAAATTTATAATTTTATATATATAAATGGGTGTGGGTGTGCGCAGAAAAACCCAAATTCCGTTGTGGGCACGATGGGACCTACATTTCACACCCGTTAGCTGGGTGCAGGAGGCAAAATCCACCCCCGATGTCTACTTCAACGTTTAGTTTAGGAATCTCCATCTCATCATACATAATAAAAAAAACAAATTTATATCACAAGTCCTAATTCCAACCACTATTATAAATGAAATTCGGTATTAAATTTTGACCATCATTATAAACAAAAATAAAATATTTTTGACTAATTTAATATTAATATTCATGATATATTCTTACTTCAATAATTAACGTTGAGAATTGAATATTTAACTTTTAAAAAATAATTTAATTTTATTAAAAGAAGAATAATTTAATAAATATTTATTTAAATTATTTTTTATATGAATCTAAAAAATTAACTGCAGTTAATTAATTATTTAAAAATAGTTATTTTGTCTTGTATCAAAGTTAGTACAAGTTATTCTATTACTTATCATCTTCTTGATAAAAAAAAAATAAAATAATTGAGCTGATTTTATGGCTAGTGTCTAGTTGTAGCGAGTAAATTACCAAATTTTTTAAGAAAAGTAAAGTAAATATGCCTTCCCGTATTTTACTAACCTTTCGAGTATAATGTTAAAAAAAAAAAGCGGCGAGAGGTCACGAAGATGAGTTATTTGGCCGTGACTAGTACCATTGGCTTCTCACGCCGAGTTTAATGTCTCCTTCATTTTAGATCCTGTTTAATTAATAATCATTTCCGCGCAATAAAATATCCATCCTCTCTTATGATATTTCAGGCTTGAAGTTCCAAACAGAGAATCACATGACAATACAATAGTCCACATTCCACACAATTCATATACATAGACTGAAAAATTTAACCATCGAGCAGAGAGAGCATATCAACACAAATCGTTACTTCGATGCAGCAGCGCAGCGATGCGATGGGGAAAGAAACAGAAATTCTCTGTCGTCTCGTAGCAAACCATCTCCATCTAGCTCAATTCGAACCTTTACGCGGTGTTCTTCTCGCTCTCCGAACCCGAAACAGCGACCTAGCTCGTCATATTCTACAATCTATCGTCGCTCGATCCGGTCGATTCCCTAACATCGCATGGTCTCCTTCTTGTTCATCTCCCGCTCTTCTCACCTATCTATCAACGCTTGAATTGCTTCAATTGGATGACGCTACATCGGTTTGGAATTTCGATTCCGAAACGCTGCGTTTACGTGCCGAGTTTTTGTTGCTTGTTCAGCATTTGATTGATTTGGCATCGGATGTGGAAGATGGTGGTGATGAGTTGAAATTGTGTACAAGTGTTTTGGATAGGGTTTTGGAGTTAGGTTTTAGGAGGTTGAGAGTTGATGATGACGACGACGAAGATGGTGGTGGTGAAATTGAAAGGAGTGAGAGTGAGAATTCGGTTGAAGAAATTGAGTTGATGAGTTTAAGGAAATTGGTTTTGGATCGTGGTGATGTTTTTGTTGCACTGAGTGAGAATATACAGAGGCAGATTAAAGTTAGACAGTGGGAGTGTGAGGATTCTGGTTTAGCGGTTTCTGTGAGTGGTAATGATGAATTGGAGGTGGATGTTATTGTTAAGGTGTTTGTTGGGATACAGAAGATGGCTCAAGTTGTTCATTTGGATGCTATTAGGGAGAGTCTTAAAGTTGGTGATGTAGACGGGGCAGTTTCTCATTTACGTTTTCTCCATTTTGATTATGGACTTGACCAATCTGAGTGCCGGTATGCTCCTTTTTAATCCCCCTATTCTAATTGAAGCTACTTCTGTTGAGGGTTGGTTTTAGAATTATATGGTTTGTGTTTCATCGTTCGTGTCTAGTGACTTGTGAGCTGTCCTTGATTTATCTCCATGTTGATGCATGCATTTGCAAAAGGGAATTAACTTTAGAATTAACATTATTCATGAGTTGTCCCTTGAACATAGAACCTATGAAGTACGAATATTGACACGGACACCGAATACAGGCACTAACACATCGACACTGGTATTAATTTGAAAAAATGAATTAACTGAATGTAGTTAAGATCTCGGTGTCAGACACTGACACATGTCGGAAACCGGGACACGCCTTTCATAAAAAGTGTTATTGCTGCAGAGTGTAGAATTTACTTCAGGTTTCCCTTTTGACATCCAATATATTAAATGAATAGATAGTTGGATAACTGGTTCACATACGTAGAGATTTAACAATGTGTTATCGCTACCTTCACGAAGTTGTAAATCTGTTATATGGAAACCTATAAAGGTTTTGTTTCTAGATTTTATTTGAACTATGAAATCTTCATCAACCAGCATATATTATGTTTTATTTATTCGTTCTTATTTGGGTCTATGTTTGTTTGTTGAGTGCGACGAATTGGTTCCCCTTATCTCCAAAGTATCATTGCTTAAATTAAAGAAGAAATTTATAATAGAATGAAAGTAAGCTCAATGTTGCAGAGATGAGAACATTAGGATGCAGGAGTCCTTACCCAAGACAAGATTATCTTAGCAATGCATCGCCGGATAGAAAAACAAGGTAGCCCTCATCGTAGAAAAAATGGTAGGGTCTCTGTTTTACTCTTAGATCGTTCAAGTATGCATGGAGAAGACCCCCAAAAGTACTAGGAGGGGTGGCGGGGGGTTAATCTGATAGGGGACAGTTCAATAGTTAGAGTAGAGATATGGCAAATGATCTAAATGTGAACTTATACATGTATGGTATTGTGTTGTCGGATAATCTTATGTAACTGAGTGGGATAAAAAGCTTGATTATTGACGTTGTTGTATGGTAGGTAGTAGAATGAAAACGGTTGATGTACATTTGGAAGGGGAGGAGGTTAAGAGGTCATACCAAAAAGAGGAAAAGAAAATAGTGAGACAACATGCCTCCGAAAATTGTTAGGCTACCAATCTATTTGAACATTTGTAATTTCAATTCATGCAAAACAGTACTGAGTAGCTGTTAGGAACCCGAGAATTGGATTCCTTGATTTAGAGGGAGAACACTAATATTTAGAAAGAAAAGATAAAAAATAATAAGAGAGAACCTCTCTCAAGAAAATGATACACAAGAGCGGATACGCTCCTACAATGGTTTACACCACTCAATTTCTAAAGTTGATAAAAAAGTTTATTTCTAAAGGGGTGGAAGCCTCTATTTAAAGACTTCTGGTACATTAGGATAAAGATTAAGTCCTATATAACTAACTAATAACAGAAACACCAAAGCAGGTACACCTATACCACTACTAACAACCCAGAAACACAACTACTAACAAACTCCTAATTATCCCTATTTGTATATCCTAACAGTAGCACCCTTAAGAATCAATAATCCAGACCTTATAATCCAAAATTAGAGGACAAATGGAAATATTTCATTGCTACTCCATTGCCTTAGCTTCCAAAGTTCCTGTATTTGTTGTGCTTTTCGTCATTTATCTCATGATATGATTAGTATTTGGCTTACCTGCAAGTTTTAACGAATGATAAATCTTGCAACATTCTTTTATCTTTTATTTAAGAAGCCACTGTGGAACTTTCTTATCATTTCTTAATTAATTTTTATATATTTTTTGATTTTCTTGAAATATTTTTACAGTCCTAGAAATTCATTCCTGCATGTTCCTAATTCTTTTGTAGCATAGTTTTGAAAGATCTCCTGAAGGCCATTTTATCAAGAAGCGAGGATTTTGGGGAATCTTGGCTTATCACGCGAAACCAAACGCTAAAGATTTACAGTGAAGCTCTTTCATCAAATTGCAGAGATATTGTTCAAATGATGCAGGTATACAGTCCCTACTTTCTGCAAAAGATTTTATTCATTTATATAATTCTTTCTATTATCATTAAAGGTTGTCAAACTCAATATTTATGCAAACTTCCGGAGCTTATGTAGACTAGACTTGTAAAATTGGCTTCTAATGTTAAACGGTATATCTTATAATTTTATCCAAACTGAATATAAATGTTATTCAAACCGAATATAATACCATTAACCTAATACGAAGAAGCGTTATGATGAAACACCATTTTTTTTGCATGTTTTTGGCCATAATTTATAGGTTTCATATATTTGCAAAATTGTGTTTTAACTCACAATTTTGAGCGAGTTTGCATGCATTCAATTGAATTGGCTAAAAAGTGAATTTGTATGTGATTCAAAATGATTTACTACCTATGAACCTTAACATCTCCGACGAGTTTAGGAGTCAACTGGCAAGTTTGACACAACAAAGCTATCCAAGTCAACTTGTGTGTTTGACACAACAAAGTCATCCAAGTTAACTTGCGAGTTTGACAACCATCTTACAGTGCCTTCAATAAGTAGTGTATTTCCAATTTTCCATTGCTCCATGCAATATTACATGTATCACCCGACCTGCTGAATCAGGGTCTAACTCATGATTTTGAGCAAGATTGCATGAGTTAACACGAGTTACTGATAAAAAACGAGTTTGTATGTGATTCAACTTGTTTTTCCTATCTAGAAATGTCTTGAGAGTTGCAGACAATCTTACAGAGCCTTCAGTAAGTGTCATATTTCATTGATGCATGCATTGCTACAAGATTTCTGTCACATTGAAGTTTTTAATTGCTTAAGTGTTTTATTTCCTTAAGTTGTTGATATAAAGTAACTAAATCCAGGAAATAACAAAGTGGAACAATCACATATAATGTATGCTTAGCAAGACATCACTTCAAAAGGGATGCTAGAGAAAGCAAAGCAAAAAGTAATAAGAATTTAAATTTTTTAAGAAACTTATGATTCAGAGACGTTTTAATTTAAAGAAAGCAGGCCAAACTTATGTTCTAGCAAGCATGGAAATGCTTATTCTGTCATTCAAGAAACATTTTGTTCATCTGTTAAAGCATTCTGGCTTCTGATCAGCAAGGTCTTCCCGGAAAAACTAATAATGCATTTCCCGTGTCTCCCACGTTTCCCCCTGCTTTTAATCAACTTTGAGAAAATGGTTTCACTATCACTCAACCTGTATCAATTTAGATTTGTCATTTTGTCTCTGTTATTATTTTCCTTTATTTTAAATTATTTCTAATAGTTGTTAGATGAGTAATGAGTTTACACTCTACAGCATAGAGTTTTTCTTAGCCATTTTATGTAAAAGGAAATTTTGTTTTATTTAACTATATCAAATATCAACGTTTTTCTTTAGAGCGTTCATGACGAGGTTTTTTCTGAAGAGATCGAAATGGATAGAGTTCAAGCTGAAAATTTCATTCCACCTCCTCTTGCACGTCTTCAAAACTATCTGGCAGAACTGAAGCCTGATAAGAACTTTGATGATAAGACATTATCCCTGAATGAGGTAATCAGATCATGCAAGACAGAGATGTATCATTATGCTCGTGTTTCTGGACTACATGTTCTTGAATGTATTATGGATACTGCCCTGTCTGCTGTGAAGAGGGAGCAGCTGGAAGAAGCTAGCAATGTATGTGCTAATTTTGTTTTACGCATATGAATAAATATTTGCTACTGTATCAATTATTATATCCTGTCAATTTTACTCTCCCTAGTCCCCTACACAGATGTACTTTCAAATATAAACTATCGACTTGTTTGTTGCAGGTCCTCCAATTGTTTCCACAACTTCAGCCTTTAGTAGCTGCCATGGGTTGGGATCTATTGGCCGGTAAAATAGCAGCAAGGAGAAAATTAATGCAACTTCTCTGGACAAGTAAGTCACAAGTAATTCGGCTTGAAGAATCTTCTCTTTATGGTAATAAATCAGATGAGGTATTTTTCGTCTTTCATTGTTTCAAATGTGTTTTGTGGGTACTAAAAGTAAAAGAATGAATAGGTGGAACTTCTCTTAAAGTTTGATTTGATTTTCTGACAGATTTCCTGTGTGGAGCATCTATGTGATACTTTATGCTATCAGCTCGATCTTGCCTCTTTTGTTGCTTGTGTGAATTCTGGCCAGTCTTGGAATTCAAAATTCTCAGTAGTGCTTTCTGGAAAAGAACAAGCGGCATGTAGTGATGAAGATGCCTATTCAGATCACTTTGTTGAGAACTTTGTGTTGGAACGTCTCTCTGTCCAAACTCCTATTAGGGTAATACTTTATGTCAAATGTACAGCATCATAGACGGTGTGTTTGGAATTCATTCTTATCTTTGGAAGGGTTATAATTGCCTACCAATAAGTATTGATTTGATTGACTTAAAATAAAATATATGCACCTTCTCACTAAAGACAATCCTCCTTTATAGGAGATGCACTTGAATATTTGAACTTTATGTTTGTTGTGACTTGTGATACATGATGATATATTGAGCAGCAGCTGTTGGGGCTGTTTTTAATTTTATTTAGAAGAGAGAAGTACTAACAATTGTAGACAGTGGGTATATGTTTGATGATAAAAACATATTTGACTACAAAATAATGTTTGTCGAAGTGTATAATCATGAAGGGCAGTTACGGATCTTAAAATATGAGTAGTTACTACAAACTTGCAGCCTTTATTTTTCAAAGGAAAATATATCACATGTTGATATTGTATGTTTTTTTATTTAAATTTTAACGAAATCTATCATAATTCATTTGAGATTCATTATACTTTGAAGTTTGAATGTTAAATATGATAGCATCATCTTCTGTTGTCCTGTCGTGACTGGAGAATCTTCTGTAGGTACTTTTTGATGTTGTCCCTGGCATAAAATTCCGGGAAGCCATAGAATTGATCACAATGCAACCAATTGCTTCTTCTCTGGAAGCCTGGAAGAGGTATGCTTATGGTTCTCCTTTCTCATTCAGTGACGGTCAGCAGCGTTACTTTTGGCCTAGGACAGATATTAACCCTAAGTGGCTAGTTTTACTGAATTTGTTTGTTAATTAATTAGTCTATAAAAAGACAGAAACAGTTCATTATGAGGTCTATTTTTTCTGAGAAAATTACTGATACAAATGTTTCCTCTTTGGAAACAGCATTCACTCAACCATTACTGACAAACCCTTTATTTGGTTATTAATCCAAACTTTTTATTTATTTTGTCTTGATGTGTGTATGACTGTATGTGTACTAGCACTTAGTAAACATACATTGTGATTCCTAGATGTTCCATTTATTTACTTTGATAGAAAAGGAAATTTTGTTACGAGCCTAGGAGAAAAATACAATGACTGAATGACAAAGGATAAGATATCCATTAAAGGTCTTTTCAATGGTTAGAATGTGATAGAGACAAGATATGATATAGAACTAGATAAAAATAGGATATGATTAGGACAAGATAAACACTTATCTTATTATGTGTTTGATGCACACATGATAACAAACAAGATAATATTTTATCATATTAGGTTTTTTGTAAATCTCATTATGACATGATAGAATATATATAATATTGAAGTGACAAAATTACCCTTGTGAATCACAGTTTTTCCAAAAGGTCTGGTCATCAATTTTAGACCCTAAAGGTCCAAAACAGAAAAAAAAAAAAAAAAAAGAAAACGAGTGAATTTTGAATACAGTACAGTTGCCAGTGCCTTTGCATACGTTCACTTCTGTTTCTGCTATTCACGGTCTTTCATTAGTGTAATTAATTAGTGTTTATTACTGTCAACAACCATAATGTGATTTTTTTGGAATAAGACGAGCTAAAGTGCGATTACCCTTGTGAATCACAGTTTTTCCAAAAGGTCTGGTCATCAATTTTAGACCCTAAAGGTCCAAAACAGCAAAAAAAAAAAAAAAAAAGAAAACGAGTGAATTTTGAATACAGTACAGTTGCCAGTGCCTTTGCATACGTTCACTTCTGTTTCTGCTATTCACGGTCTTTCATTAGTGTAATTAATTAGTGTTTATTACTGTCAACAACCATAATGTGATTTTTTTGGAATAAGACGAGCTAAAGTGCGATATATATATATATATATATATTTTTTTTTTTTTGGTAAAAATGATATTTAGCTGTTTGAGATGGGATATTTACATGAATGATAATTTTGTCAACTATGGAGTGGATGGGCATCAGATTAATTAACTTGCATTACATTATGTTCATATATAATAGTTAATAGTAATGCTAGCCACACACCTCTTCTCCTTTCCCCATCCATTGCCTTAGCTAAGGCAAAGCAACAATTGTATGGCGAAACTTTCTTGACATTAAATGTTTAAATGCTTAATGTCTCATAATGACTCTGCGAGGTCTATTTCCTTCCTTGAGACTTCTTTTCTTTGCTGATTTTCCTTCATTTGACATAGGAAGCAAGATGTAGAACTCATGCATATGCGTTATGCTCTAGAATCATGCGTTCTTGCTTTAGGAGCAATGGAAAAGAGTATGGCTGATGGAATAGAAACTCATCAAAATGTGCCACTAGTTCATCTGAAGGACTTGCGAAGCCATTTGGATGCTATTAGTAATCTTCCACGCAAGGTGATTTCATTTTCAAAAATTTTATTAATTTTTTTATCCAATTGCTTCCTTCTCAGAATATTAATCACTGCAAGGCTAATTCATGTAGATGGGTACATCAGGATTTTTTTGTAATCTTATACTCCTCAGTCCAGACATGCAATGTCATTCTTTTCTCTCAACATTTTTTTAAATAATTTTTTTCCACCTGAACTACATGAAACATCTCACCACTGACAACCGACAAGTGCTAAACTATGTGCTGTTTTCGGATATTTTGTCAAATACTTCCATTTATTTAAAATTGGAAAATATTTTGTAATTTGAATCCTCCTATTGCTTGTTTCTCACAAATTAAATGTAAGGGAAAAGTTTATGTAGGGTGTAATATGTCTTGTCATGTATCACTGATTAGCAGTTGTAAAAAGTGCATTTTCTGTGATATATATTTTTTTAAAGTTGTTATATTTTAAGCGTGTACATCAATTGTTCAAAGATTCTATAGTCAATTATTTTTATCTTTTTTTTACCTGACTTGGATGAAACATCTGTCTGGTAACTGGTGCTACATGTTGTATTTGGATATTTTGTTAATTGCCTTTGTTTCTTTCTCTCCAACAATACTTTCATTTATTTAAAATTTCAGAAAATACATATTTTATCTGGATCCTTCTGTTAATTGATTTTCAAAAAATAAATGTAAGGGGGAAAATTAATACAGATTATAATATGCCATATCTGTGAATGGATGTTTTGAAAATGTTCAAGTAGCATCTACGTGTTATCGTACAGACGTACACATTATAAAAATGGTCAATGTGTCATTTTTTAAACGTTTTGCATTCTCTTTTATATTTTGTATCTTTTAAAATTGTAATATTTTAAGTGTTGGCATCAATTGTTCATGAAAAATTGAGTAATTTTTTTTCTTTGTATTTTTTTGTGAAATCACACCTTCTATTTATAATGATGTTGCAATAATTACATTTAATGTCTAGGAAGTTGTGTTGACTAGGACTACTAACAATTAGTCTAGGATGTTGCTCAATCAAAGAATAATAAAAATATACACTAAATTTTAACACTCCCCCTCTAGTTAAAGCTTACTATGCTTTAAGCTTGTTACATCAAAACATTTTATCACAAAAATTAAAACTAAGTTTGACAATTGTTAGACTTGTTTGAGAAGAGAAGGCACCGTTAATGATTCATGTGTGGGTAAAGAGTCACCATTGGATTGGTTATCGGTGGAAATAAAACACACCACTAATATGATTCATATGTGGAAACAGAGTCACCATCGGATTGATTGTCGGGGGAATAAAAGGCGCCACTAATATGATTCATACGTGGTAATGGAGTCACCACCAGATTGATCGTCGGTGGGAATAAAAGGATTGTTTGAGTAAATGGTACCTTGTCGTTGAAACCAAGTTCCCACAACAGCAGCCCAATTTGCGTAATTGAAAAAACAGACCAATTTTTCGCACTAGTGAGCGGAAGAGTTGTGAAAACGAAAGCGCAAGAAAAAGCAGCAACAGATACAATGTCGGACATGACAATCTATATGAAGGGAAGATGAAAGGTTGCGGAAAAATCACCTAAATATGGTAAACACCTCAGAATGTGGCAGAGGGGCTCTTGATGTGGTTGGCGCTCGAAAGCGGTAGCCGGAGAGAACTGTACGCACGGATTTTGTGGTGGTGCGTGGGGCCCACACGTAGAGAAGGTGGAGGTGCGTGTGGTGGCTGTTGGCGACGAGAAAAGCATCGTCGTGCTCGCCGGAGGATTGCGCGATGGTCTGTGTTGGTTTTAGGCCGTGCGTCACACTAGAAAAGGTGCAACTGGTGTAGGCACAACAGTAACAATGTAAATAAGCACCTAACAATGGAAAAAATGCTTGTTATGGCGCAGCTGAAAAATGCAGAGAAGACAACGGAAGGACCGCCAGAGTTGACGATGATGGATGACTGTTTGTGGCAAAAAATTAAAAGATTGAAAGGTGGTGCTACCGACGATAGTTGTAGTGAAGCACAAAGACAGATCACAAAATCAAAAGCTGCTCTGATACCATGAAAAATATGAGTAAATTTCTGGGTTTCTTGTGAGATCACACCTTCTATTTATAACGATGTTGCAATAATTACATTAAATTCTAGGAAGTTGTGTGAGTAGGACTACTAACAATTAGCTTAGGATGTTGCACAATCATAGAATAATAAAAACATATATTGAATTTTATCAATTCAAATTCAAACTTCAAAGACTGAAATAATTTCCTTTTCAGTTGTTAACAATATAATAAATAATAAACCATATCTAAACCAAATTTTTTCATGTAGGTGACAGCAAGTTTTCTCATAATCTTATCTCCATGCATGTTGTAATTTTACTCTTTTCGCTTTAATCATTTTTATGATTTCTTGCACTTATTTAGATTAAACGTTTGACCAGTGGCAAGTGCTACATGTTGTATACTTGTATTTGAATAATTTGTTCATTACTTCTCTTTATCCATTATTACCTTAATTTATTTGAAATTAAATAACTATATCTTGTATTTGATTCCTTCTGTTGATTTTCACTAAATAAATGAGGGAAAAGTTTATGTTGGATGTAGTGCATATATCAATGGTTAGATGTGTTGTTTATTACAAAGTAGCATCTATGTGGTATGGTAACACTGTAAAAAGGGTCCATATCATATTGTTTTTGCTTTTCCTGTGATGCTTTCATATTTCTATAAATTTAATATTTGAAGTTTTTGCATCAATTGTTCAAAGACTGAAATTTCCTTTTCCAGTTATGATACAATGGTCTATGCTTATCAAAGCCTGATTTTTTTCAATGATGCAGATGTTTATGGTAAATGTCATAATTTCACTGCTGCATATGGATAATATCTCTGCTAACTTGATGCATTGTGGATCACAAGGGAATGATTCTAAATTATCCGATCCATCCTCTTCGGAAAATAGTTGTCCAACTAGAAGTGAAGAGGGAAATAAAATGGTTATATCTTTCACTAGTTTGTTACTTGAAATATTGCGTCAAAACATTCCATCATCTGTGGTTGAATTAGAAAATACACTAGATGGTGGTGTAAACACAGACAGCAGACAGGCCCTCGAGTGGCGAATGTCAATCTCAAAGAGTTTCATTGAAGAATGGGAATGGCGTTTATCAATTCTGCAGCATCTTCTTCCATTGTCTGAACGCAAATGGAGATGGAAAGAGGCATTGACTGTGTTACGTGCAGCTCCCTCCAAGCTACTCAACCTGTCAGTGTTTCCCTCCTTATCTTACATATAACAATTGATGTCAATCTTAAACAACATATTCACTCTAAAAACATGGTCAACTTTGTCAACTATTTTTATTATAAAAAAATAAAAACCTGTGATTTGATTATCTTTATATATAAAAGTTGATGTCAATCTTAAGCAACAATTTCCCTTCAAAAGCATGGTCAACTTAGTCATTGGGTTTTGAAAATTCCATGGGAAGATAATTTAGTCATTCAATTATTGTTTTAACAAACAAAAAATCATATTTTGAACATGATTTTATTCAAAATTAAATTAAAAAAATTATAATTATAATTATAATTTTAACAAATTATATTGTAAAAAGACATTATAAAAAATATCAATCATTCGATTATTGTTTTAAAAAAAATTCTTTTTGAACATGAAAATAATTTATGTCAATCTTAATAGGCTAAAAAAATATATAGTAAGGTGGCAGTTATAAAATTGTAATATCGTCCATTATAAAAAAAAATATCCATATTATAAAATAGTAATAATATTTAAGTAATTGACATGTTAAATATTCAAAAGAATGATAAGCAAAATAGTGTTTAATGATAAGCAAAAGTTATGATTTAGCCAGTGATGGGAGTTTTAGTCTTGGATTTGGAGACAGATTGGTTTACTTTTTCGGTTGGTATATTTTATTTTGTGCTTTTTTTTTTATATTTTCATTTCTTGTCTAATGAACTTCATGAGTATTAGATAACTCTTTGGACTAATGTTCCATTACAGGTTTCCTTTATTTTGTTGTTTCATCTGTTTTAGGGAATTTTTCTCCTCCTTCTATGTACTTTACCTGTGTTAAATGTTTTTTGGTCCCAAAAAATCTGATTGATTTTTCCATCTGCAGTTGCATGCAGAAAGCAAAGTTTGATATAGGAGAGGAAGCAGTTCAGCGGTTTTCATTATCAGCCGAAGACAAAGCAACCCTTGAATTAGCTGAATGGGTAGATAGAGCCTGCAAAAAAGCATCTGTATGCACTTTTATTTGGTTGGAATTTCCCTGATTTATTGAACTTATGACTTTGACAGATTTTTCTTGTCATCTCTATGCATTATTGACATATGTGTGCAGAACAAAGTTATTGATTTTGCAAACGTTTACATTAATGTTCTTTTCTAGATGCTTTCTGTTTCTGAAATGATTTAGTTTCAGTTGCCATTATTTTTTGTGGCGAGATCTGAAATTCGATGAGAAGCAAAGGAAAGTACAATTGGAGAGGAGTGCATGTTATTATCATAAGCACATAAAAAGAATAAACAAGGACCAATATGGCTCAAATGAAGATTTTCTTTTTCTTACAGAGAAGTTTCCTAGAAAAATAAAACCCTGGAAGAAGAACAGCAATGAGATATCCTAAGACACTCCTACCCATTAACATTTGTAAATGCAAAGAGACGTCCTCAAATCTGGACATTCTTCCAATCATATAATGCGAGAAGTGCATAAATTTAACACCACCACAAATATTTTGCCTTCTTATTCTTTTTATAGATGCTTTCTGTTTCTGAAATGATTTAGTTTCAGTTGCCATTATCTTTTGTGGCGAGATCTGAAATTCGATGAGAAGCAAAGGAAAGTACAATTGGAGAGGAGTGCATGTTATTATCATAAGCACATAAAAAGAATAAACAAGGACCAATATGGCTCAAATGAAGATTTTCTTTTTCTTACAGAGAAGTTTCCTAGAAAAATAAAACCCTGGAAGAAGAACAGCAATGAGATATCCTAAGACACTCCTACCCATTAACATTTGTAAATGCAAAGAGACGTCCTCAAATCTGGACATTCTTCCAATCATATAATGCGAGAAGTGCATAAATTTAACACCACCACAGATATTTTGCCTTCTCATTCTTGCCAAAACCTTTGAAATGTTTTATGAGAAATTGCTCCCTGATCATAGTTCCCACCTGGTATTCGACACGAACAAACAAATTATTCCACTAGAGGGTAATGGCCTGAAAATGAAACTACGTATGTGTAATTGTTCTTAAACTGAACCTGCACTTGAATGATATGCGAAAAGGTGTATGAGATCTCCAAATCTGCATCATATTATTTGTAGTAATTTCTATATTTCTTCTGAGTTCTTCTGTCCCAACAATAGCCAGGTTTGGATGCTGTAATTCTTATGCGTTTTGCACTATATCCTTAGAGTATGTAGATGCTGTAATCATTTCCAGATTACGAGATCCGTATGTTCTGTAAATTTTAATTTTTTTTATCAGTTCAGTACGCCAAGTTGAGTTGCCATGGTGCCACTTTTGTATGAATTCCTTTTTTTAGTACGTTCTTGATTATTTCTAATTGCTTGTCATGAATGGTAATACTTTTATGAATGCAGGTAGATGATGTGGTGTCCCGAGTACAGGATCTAGATTTTTCCTCTTTACGCTCCCAGTTGGGACCCTTGGCTACAGTAAGTGGCTAAAATGTTAAGAAAGCAGTTAGACTTTGTCATTTCAACTGACGGGGAGTAAGATGCTTTGTGTATAGTTGGTTCTGATAATGTGCATTTCTTGCCAGATTCTTCTTTGCATTGATGTTGCTGCAACTTCTGCAAAGTCTGCAGGGATGTCTCAACAACTGCTGAATCAGGTGCTACAGTATTTTCTTTAATAGATTCCAGTCAGCTGATCCCCCCACCTCCACCCCTGACAAAATAAATTAGAATGTGGAGAAGAATAGAGAAAAAGGAAAACAATTAAAGTAGTATAATATTTTTCCTTTTCAGAGACAACAAACAAACCACACCTGCAAAGAAGAATCTTCGGCCTATACTTTACTGTTTTCGTTTTTCGGAGAGTTAATCTTTTAGTTTTCTCATAAATAAATTGCAACTAAGACACCCTTAAAGAGGCAAAGGCAGAAAAACCAATCTTATTTCATAGCAGAGCCTCAGAACGTAATCTTAAAATTAAGGGCACTCTACTCTGCAGTTTTGCCAAATACACCTAATAGTAGTATGATTTGATCACTGCCACAAAGTTCCAGCCTCCTTACTTTTTTAAAAGGTTTTGAAACTAAATACTAACCATTCAAATTTAAAAGGAATGCCCAGTTTAATTAAAAACTCCAAAAACCTATGTTGGATGAACTTCTTTGTTGTGTAAAATCGAATGACAGCCATCTCAGAGCTAAAGCCACACATGATGCTGACATAAGGACAACAATATTTTGTGATTTTCAAATATTCAACATATCATTCATACTAAACCCTGTGAGTACCACAGTCCTAATGAGAGACTTGTCCATGGGGATCTCAATTTCCAGATAGGATGGTTAGGAAGCTTTTCATTCAGTTTGAAGTGAGTTAAAACAAGAGAATGTAGAAAGCATGCTTATCAAAGAAATCAATAGTCCAAAGCCTCATATCAATATAAGAAGACAGAATGAAATTGTTGAAATCTCAAATTGACCAGAGATATAGCCAAAATAGTTCCAATAAGGTTTGGGTGTTTCTCACCCTTTGAGCCTATCTTAAATATGTTACATGGCCACCCGCATTTGTCCACACTCTAGATTTTCAGTCCTAGACGTGTATTGAAATCTCAGTGGTTAGAGATACGATCAAAGTAGTTACTGGGAAATCCTCACTCCTTGGGCTAACTATGGTGCTTTGGTTAGATGCCCAAATTCTAAGAGAAATCAAGCAGCCGTAAAAGATATTGTCATGACACACCTATTTAAGGACTTTATTTTCCCATTGTTGATTTTTACAAATTATAGGTTTATATAAAACTTGCTAGTTGTAAAATCTATGCTATTGTTCATTCTCACTTAATATTTATCGTTTGCATATTGTTAACTTTATATGGTGAAACCAATATTTTCATTAGTTGTAAGAAATTGAACTAGGGAGAGATTGATAGAACAAAGAATTCAACTTTGTCATTTATGATATAATTTAGGAGCTAAGATTTGTATACACATTTGTTGTTCCATTATTATTGTTCACCAAGAATGTTATCCATTTAGGCATATTTTCTTTTCATGAAATGCAATTCAATATAATTTTGATCACTAGTCCTTTATTTATTCTTAAAAGCTTTGTCCTCATGACTAGATAGTGGTTTTTATTATTCGATGTGTAGGCCCAAATTATGCTATCTGAGATATATCCAGGAGGATCTCCCAAAGCCGGCTCTACTTATTGTGATCAGATCCTTGAAGTCGGAGTCATCTCTGTGACACGGCGTCTTCTGAAGCGCTTACAGGAGTTCTTGGAGCAGGTGAGGGATTGAATATTATTAGTAAGAATCCTTTTCAAGAAAATCAGTTCCATTATGCTCCTTGCGAGAACTAATTTCTTTTTCTGTTGATCATTGGCATAAGCCAACAATATTACTGGGTCAGTGTTTGTTATTCCCATTAGTTGATTCCATATGCATATGTAGTAACAAAATACTTTCACGGGCCTTGTTTAACAGTTCATGTTATGTGATTATTTGACATGTTTTCATGGCTTTGCCGAGCAACCAATTTAGAGTTCAATACTCTCTTGCTCACTGGGCAAAGCACAAGATAGTGATGTTATAACCTGTGCTTCTCCCAAGTTAAGGCATCCTCTGTAACAAAGGCAGTGTAAAATGAAAAACCATTGGTATAAAAGAGCTTTCCGACCCCTCTGCTTATTTGTCAAGGTCACATCCTAACGACACTTTGCAGAATGAATAGAGGTCACAAATACAATCCTACTCTAATAGTGTAAGGATAAATATTTTTGTATTAACTACTAGCATTTTGCTCTAGTCAAATACACTAAAGAACCACACAGCCAAAATAATACGTTGCCTTTCTTAATCACACAAATTGTGGAACCCTAGTTTCGAGTTATCTAATACTGTTTTCTTTTCGTTCAAGATATTAGAAGAACGGAACACAACACATTACTAAATCTAATATGTTAAAATCGAAGACAAGAATTGCAAAGCCTATGAAATTATTAAAGGAAGCAACTTAAGTCTTCAATACTGTAACTGTAAACATAAGTTTGTTAGGGTGAGGTGAGTGTAACTGTAAACATTACAGTTACACAATTGTTTACAGTTACACAGTTAAGCTACTCTTTACACAGCTACACAATTAAGCTATTTGATTTTGGTAAATAGGGAGGATCTACTCTAAGTATTGTAGACTTAAGCTACTCCCTTTAATATGCCCCCACAAGCTCAGTAGGGGGTGAGATGAGCAGAATCATGCACTATGAGCTTGGAATGAAGCTCTACAAATCTGGTAGGAGGCAAGACATTAGTCATAATGTCAGCTTTTTGAAGATTACTAGGAACAAAGTGAACCAGAAGCTATTTCTAAACTTAAAATAGAACTTAAGCCAAAGAAGTTGCTCCGTACCTTGAGGCAAACAAGATCATTAAGCTTCACTGTACCAAGTAGATTTGGGTTTTTTCAATTTTATTTTTATTGTGATTTTGTTCCTTTTCTTTTATTTTTAATGGAGATACCATTGTTTTCCTTTACTTTCGTTGAGTACATATGATTTTATGGAGTACATACAGATGCCATACTACAAAAAAAGTACATGCAAATGCTGTGAAGAAGGTTGTGCGATCTTGGTAATGATGTTTATATGATGTACTCCTCCAGGAAAACCCTCCAACACTGCAGACAATCCTATCCGGGGAAATTGTCATCACATCATCAAAAGAGTCGCACCGGCAGGAGCAGAGGGAGCGGGCTTTGGCTTTGCTACATCAGATGATTGAAGATGCTCATATGGGCAAGCGGCAATTTCTAAGTGGTACTTATATCTATTGACATTGTATTCCTTTTTTTGCTGTAAAATCTTGATAAGTTAAAATCTGTGTCCATCAAGTAAGACTTTGATGGTTATTATTTTTTTCTTTCTTTTTATAAAGACTTCAATGGTTATAATATAACACTTTTTTTTTTACTAAAACCAGGTAAGCTTCATAACCTTGCAAGAGCTGTCACTGATGAAGAAACTGAACCAAGTACTACTAGAGGTGAAGGATTGTATTCTGAGAGGAAAACTATTTCCAACAGTGACAAGGACATTGTACTTGGACTTGGGTTAAGAGTTGTTAAACCAATACCTTTAAGCTCAGCTGGAGGAGATACTGCCCTGCAGTCTTCTGGTTTTGACATTAAAGACTCTGGGAAGAGAATATTTGCTCCCTTGAGTGCCAAACCTATGACATACTTATCGCAATTCATTCTTCACGTTGCTGCAATTGGTGATATCGTAGATGGGACTGATACTACTCATGATTTCAACTTTTTCTCTGTCCTTTATGAGTGGCCTAAGGATGTAAGATTCTTAAAACATTTGAATTATTTGACAGTGTTTGATTTTAGACAACTGCCACCATGATTATGCGTATCTAAGCCTGTTGCTGTTGTACGATTATGGACCTATTTTTATTATCAGAAGTTATTCATATATTTCTTTTACCCCTTAACACAGCAATCAAACACATACAAATATTTTTAAATTTTGGAAGAAATATCTGTTATCATATCTTAATAAAGTGAAAAACTTATGTTACTTATTATATATTCTCAGAAATAACAATACTCCTACTTCAATTATTTGTGCAACCTTTGCAATACACTCATATTTAACAAACTCTACCATCATTTAGATAAAAGGCTACATATTTGTTTTAATAAAATATAGTTGGTTTTTTTTGGAAATGAAAGGTGAAATTTGGTGAAATGATAAGGTTGGTTCCATGAGATCTGGGGTTATTGATTCTACTTTCTGAAAATACGAGTGGCCCAATTAAGGATCTAGGATAGACCTTAATACTATCTTAAGTTTTTGTGCCAAATTCAACCCCGCAAATTCGGTTTATAAGGTGGGGGGGTTGCCTAAGCTTTATAGCTTTATTTAGGCCTTATCGCTAGTTAACGCGAGACTTGAAATTTTTCCATTGATGGGGTGCAGGCTGCATACATTTGGCTCTACCCAAACAAAGCAGTGAGGAGCCTTATGCACTAGGGCTCCTTTTATGTAGCCATTTAGAAACATTTACGAAAATTTAATATTTTTATATGATGAGCATGTCTTGCTTTCTTTTAACCATGTTTTACTGTTTTATCTCGCAGCTTTTGACCCGTCTTGTCTTTGAAAGAGGCAGCACTGATGCAGCAGGGAAGGTAGCTGAAATTATGTGTGCTGATTTTGTACATGAGGTTATTTCTGCATGTGTACCTCCAGTTTATCCTCCACGATCTGGACATGGATGGGCATGCATTCCAGTTGTTCCATCATTCCCTAAGAGCAGCTCTGAAAATAAAGTACTTTCTCCTTCATCTAAAGATGCAAAGCCTAATTGCTATTGCCGTTCTTCAGCAACACCTGGAGTCTCATTATACCCTCTTGAGTTGGATGTGGTGAAGCATTTGGCAAAAATATCCCCTGTGAGGGCTGTCTTGGCATGTGTATTCGGAAGTAGTATACTGTACAACAGCAGTAGCTCTTCAATTTCAAGCTCCTTGAGTGATGGATTACAGCAGGCTCCAGATGCTGATCGTTTGTTTTATGAGTTTGCTCTTGATCAATCTGAAAGGTAGCATACTCTATTTGTGTGTATTGGTTGTCAGCTTCATGCATATTTTAACTAGTTAAAAACACTATTTGGTTCGTATTGTATCTGATACTCAATCATTAATATATGACTTCTATTCATTTTGATTCTGTTAACATTTTCTTTTCATCTATAGAACATTTTTTTTTTCATCTATAGATTTTTCATCATTTACTTATATATACCTTGTTTTTTGTGGGCAAAGCAAACCCTTCATGCACTTTTTATCAAACGATAACTACTTATGTACATTTTTCTAACAGATTTTAACTGCCAACATTCATTCGCATACAACATTGCATGTATCATATAGCTGTGAAATAAAGCTTCTTTTAAGCTCGAGAGGTACTTCTATCACAAATCATGTTCGATCGTCCGCCTTAATTGAATTCTAGGGTTGATATCTACTTTCATATCCCCTAGCATTTTTATGAAGCTTTTCAGGAAATCCATTGCATAAAATTACATGAACATTAAACACTTTAGAAAATGCTTAATTGCAGTTTTGATCTTCCTATTTTCACCAATTTATAAAATTGGTCCTCTTATTTTAAAATCTAAAAGTTTTAGTCCATCCATCGGGTTTTTTAATTAAAAAATGGCGAAGTGCCATATTCGTGGCTTTGTTAGAAGGGATTTTTCTTAAGGTCCTTTACTGACATGCCCTCTTTGTGGAGTTTTGGTACTTGCGGATGAGTATAAGGCAAGTGATGTTACCATGCATTTCTTTATTCACATCTGATGTTAGCATATGAAATTTGCCTTTTTTGGGATGACGGGGAGCGGTGTATTCTATGTAATTGAAACAGGATTGAATTAGGTCAATATTTTAACCCACATTTCTTGGTGCTTCTCATCTTTTCCTTTATAAATTCTCTTACAAGCCACAGGGGTTGCATACTTTCTATCAGTATTATTCAATAATTTGTTCAATTTTTTCTCCTGATTTACAGGTTCCCAACTTTGAACAGATGGATACAAATGCAAACAAACCTCCACCGAGTTTCAGAATTTGCTGTTACTGCTAATCAAACAGCAGATGATGGCAACCTTGAAGCAAGATCTTCTGTTAAGAGAGTTCGTGAACATGACATTGAGACAGAGTCAGATGCTGATGACATTAATAGCAATACAATCCCTGTAGCTCTGACGGACCTAAATAGCCAAGAGGTTGAAGCTGCAGACTTCTGGCACGATTCCTCAAAATCTGAAACTTCTCAACTTGACACAACAGTTTTCCTTTCTTTTGATTGGGATAATGAAGAACCATATCAGAAGGCAGTTGAACGGTAATATAGTTAATAGTGGTTCAAACAATATTTTTTTTCCCGTTATGTTTTTTGAAAATAGGGGAGGAGGTATACATATTTTTTAAATAGTTAAGTTTATTTTCCGTTGTTAAGTTTCATTGCACACTTGCATTAGAATGTTATGGACTTCGTGCAATCAAATCAAACGAGATGCAGTCATGTCATACTCTATTTCATCAACAATGGGGGATAATAGAAAACACCCATACTTTCTTAATCATGGTCTTTGTCAGCACCAACTAACCAAGTTTCTGAATGTTCTTGTATTTATTTTGGTTCAATAGTTTTAGGGCCCTAAATAATTACAAGTTATCTTTTTTTAGCAATGTTAATGTCACAGAGTGTTCTTCTGTTATAGACTAATTGGCGAAGGAAAACTAATGGATGCTCTTGCACTTTCTGATCGTTTTCTACGTAATGGGGCCTCTGATCAGCTTCTTCAGATGATCATTGAACGTGAAGAAGAGATCCATTCAAATTCTGCACAGCGTCAAGGTTATGGTGGACGTAATATTTGGAGCAATAGTTGGCAGTATTGCCTTAGGTTGAAGGACAAACAGCTGGCTGCGAGACTTGCCCTAAGGTGCGTAAATTCCTGAAGTATATGTATGTATAATGGTTTATTCTTCTGACTGTCAAGCTGCTAGGTTTGACCTAAGGTGTCATGTTTAAAATTTACATGTATGTCTTTCTTGATATAATGAATAGGTAAGACTCTTTCAAATGAGATGATTCACTCCCGGGTTTTTTTATGAGATATAGAACAACTCTTGGGCATCCACCTCACAACTTAAGATTATAGGAAGTTGAAAAAAGTAAAAGGCAAAATACTTTAATATTTTATTACTACAACCCTAAGTTGTTTATATAAGAAAATAGTAATACTGAGTAATAATGACAGAATCATAAAATAAAAATAAACAGAATTATATAAAATAAACGAGAATCAAATCTGATTTTCCTTGATTCTTCAACAGAAGTGAATAGGCCTATTTGTTTTATTGCATGATTATAATTATGAATTCGTGATCATTATTAAATTATGTTGTCCAGTATTTGTATCAACCTGTGATGTCACTTCTAATTTCTTAATTTCATAATAGGTATGTGCACACATGGGAACTAGATGCTGCTTTGGACGTTCTCACAATGTGCAGCTGCCATCTACCTCAGAATGATTCTATTAGGGAAGAGGTGCTGAAGTACTGTTATTTTTCTTCTTTTTATACTGTATTGTTACATCAATATTATTTTGCATGCATGGATATTCTTAAACAGTTGCCGTGTCCATACGTAGTATGTATTCACTGTAGATACTTGTTGGATATGCTTGGGTACATCTCCCTTTTATTCTTCAAATTTCTCTACTAAATGCCCAGGGGCTGGCCTAATGTATTACTAGGCCTAAAGCAAACTTTGTTGAAGACCTTTTAAAAGCTAAGAGTAATATTTTTATTTAAATTGTCTATTATAATTTTAAACATGAATATGTATGTGTACATGCAACCACATGTAAGATTTCCTATAATTAATAATTTGGGATTCTAAATGTTTTTCTTGTTAAAGCTGAAATAAGCACAAAAAAATTGGAAGGCCTCAATAATATATTCCATAAAAAATATTTGGGCCTAAATCCCTTCATGATTGCTATATATTGCTCAAGTACAAGGAAGCAATGCAAAAGACCAAGTTTTGCTCTAAATGAAACAAATTAATACTCCATTCCTTCAAATCATGTGCTCCCTTTAGGTATTTTGCTTACTACATATGTTTAGGGAGTTTGTTAAAACCTGGGATTAGAAATCTTTTGATTTTAGTACTTCATTGTTTTTGGTATTATATTTCTACTTAATACACTTTCTCATGCCCCTTGTTTAAATGTTTTAGAAATAAAATGTATTATATTTCTACTTAATATGTAGTTGTACTTGTTCTGAAGTCCATACTATTTTTAATCTTAAATGACATTAATCATTGTAATGCCTAGGTTTTGCAAATGAAACAAGCTTTGCAGAGGTACAGCCACATATTAAGTGCAGACGACCACTATACAAGCTGGCAAGAGGTTGTGATCTCGTCTTTGATCTGTTTCACGGCTAATGCACAATAGCTATGCCAGATTAATCTTATTTGTCCAGAAGTTCATATTGTCTGTTTCACGGCTAATGATCACTTTTTTTATTTTCCTTTTTCTTTTCAATAAAATATCATTGTATTTCAGGTTGAAGCAGATTGCAAGGAAGATCCAGAAGGGCTGGCACTTCGATTAGCTGGAAAAGGATCTGTTTCTGCTGCACTAGAAGTGGCAGAAAGTGCTGGATTATCAATTGATTTACGGAGAGAGTTGCAAGGGAGACAGCTTGTGAAGCTTTTAACAGCGGATCCTCTTAATGGTGGAGGACCAGCTGAAGCTTCACGCTTTCTTTCTTCATTACGGGATACAAATGATGCTTTGCCAGTTGCTATGGGTGCAATGCAGCTTTTGCCCAATTTGCGGTCAAAACAACTTCTTGTAATCAGACATTTATCTAGCATATTCTTTCCTTGTTTAATGATATAAATTTCCTGAAACTGTTCTTATTGGTTTTGAAATTTCATCACGATCAACATCTCAATGACCATTTCTCTGTGCATTGTTGAAGGTTCACTTCTTCCTGAAGCGGAGAGAAGGGAATTTGTCTGATGCTGAGATTTCCCGACTTAATTCATGGGCTTTAGGGCTTCGTGTGTTGTCTGTCTTGCCAATACCATGGCAGCAAAGATGCTCTTCCCTAC
>NC_021164.2:75010089-75026907 GCF_000331145.2 Cicer arietinum | reverse complement strand
CCTACACGAGCATCCTCATCTGATTTTGGAAGTGCTACTGATGAGGAAACAATTGCAATCTGCTGCACTGGTAATGCAATTTAAATTTTAATTAGATACTTCCATTAATAGCGTTATTTTCCTTACGAATTTATTCGGAAGTGCCCACAGCGAAGCATTAGGGATACCCTTGTTGTCTCATAGGGATAGTTTTTGTCTTTTCTTTTTTTCTTCATCCTTGATTGCTTTTCTCATTCAATTTGATGTTTGCCTTTATTTCTGTAGATATTAAAGGAATTTCCTTCTTTACGAGACAACCATGTAATTACTACATATACCACTAAGGCCATTGCTGTAAGTATCAGCTCGCCTCCTAGGGAACATCGCATATCTGTTTCAGGGTCCAGACCAAAGCAGAAGGCAAGACCAGGTGCCCCGCCAAGGTTGTCTTTTACTAGCAGTCTAAGTAACTTGCAGAAAGAGGCTCGAAGAGCTTTTTCATGGGCTCCAAAAAATGCTGTGGAAAAAAATGCTCCAAAAGATGTTTATAGGAAAAGAAAAAGTTCTGGATTGTCTCTCTCTGATAGAGTTGCTTGGGAAACAATGACTGGAATTCAAGAGGACCGTATTTCATCTTTTTCAGCAGATGGGCAAGAACGACTCCCTTCCGTTTCAATTGCCGAGGAATGGATGCTTACAGGTGACCCACTAAAAGATGAAAGTATCCGTTCATCTCACAGATATGAAAGTGCCCCTGACATTACACTGTTCAAGGTATAGTAATGAGTTGATAAAGGAAGTCACTTCTAACTTCCAAGCTCATATATAATTGGAGCCGTAATGGTTAGGAGTCGCTGGGTACTGATAAAGGAAGTCACTGTAGTCTGTACTTTTTTTATTAATCTCATTCTCTCTTTTGAGTGCTTGGTTGTGCCCTTTGTAGGCATTGCTTGCTCTGTGTTCTGATGAATCAGTCTCCGCCAAGATTGCCCTTGACTTGTGCATAAATCAAATGAAGAATGTCTTGAGTTCTCAGCAGATGCCTGAGCATGCATCGATGGAAACAATTGGGCGAGCATATCATGCGACAGAAACATTTGTCCAGGTATATAATGGGAACAGAATAACTTATTGATTACAGTTTATGTTAGTGGTTAATAATGATAGGTCTTAAGCAATATGTTTATTTGTTTTACTTGCAAAGGAAAGATGACAACATTATTGTCCATTTACATCACTGACCTTTTGCTTGTAATGAAAAATAGTCATATTGATGTGTTTCATATGCAGGGTCTAATTTATGCCAAGTCCCTGCTGAGAAAGCTCACCGGTGGTAATGAATTTTCAAGTAATTGGGAAAGAAATAGAGATGTCGACGACACATCATCTGATGCTGGTAGCTCTAGTGTGGGTAGTCAATCCACAGATGAGCTATCTGAAATCTTGTCACTGGCTGATGTTTGGTTGGGACGTGCAGAGCTGCTCCAAAGCCTTTTGGGATCAGGGATTGCTGCTTCTCTTGATGATATCGCTGATGGAGAATCATCTGCCCATCTTCGTGACAGGTTGGTTGTGGAAGAACGGTATAGCATGGCAGTGTATACCTGCAAAAAGTGTAAGGTAACAGATTACCTGTCACTCTTTTATTTTCTAGAACTTGCTATGTTTCAGTTATTGTGGGTTTTAAAATAATATTCTCATTTTTTAGATTGACGTCTTCCCAGTATGGAATGCATGGGGTCATGCATTAATTCGGATGGAGCGTTATGGACATGCTCGTGTGAAGTTTAAGTATGTTAACTTTTATTTTTGGCAACAATACTTTAACTCGGTCATTTTAAAAGCTTTGAAGTTTGATTTTTTTTTTAATGACAAGGCATAAACACAGACTTAAGATCAGTTAAATATTGTATATGTATTTCATTTCAGGCAAGCTCTTCAGTTGTACAAGGGTGATCCTGGACCTGTGGTTTTGGAGATTATTAATACAATTGAAGGTGGCCCACCGGTTGATGTTTCAGCTGTTCGTTCTATGTAAGATGTTATGCACTTGTGATAGTTGCCATGCCATAGGCTATAAGCTCAACAGATTCTGTTAAAGAGTTAATAGCATCTGTAATATTTGAATATTTAGTATTTACATTATTCTTCCTATGTGTGTGCATCTCTCTCTATATATATAGCTGACCAGGTTAGATATCTGATCAGAAGATAATCTGATGTAATATCGCATGCTTTCTTGTACACTACTAGAAACCTAAATATATTTATGGTTTGAATTCTGACTAGTCAAGCTGGTTAATTTTTTTATAAGTACTGCTTGCAATTTTTTCTGGAATACTGAGCTAAGGAAGTAAACCAAGGGGGAAAAATAGGGAATGAAGTAATCTTTAGTGTTGGTCATTGCACAGAAACAACATCTAAATATATTTCTGCTTCAGGTATGAGCATTTGGCTAAAAGTGCTCCCACAATCCTGGATGATTCTCTTTCTGCTGATTCATATCTTAATATCTTATACATGCCATCAACGTTCCCCCGTTCAGAAAGGTCTAGACGATCTCAAGTATCTGCAAATAATAATTCTACATATAATCGAGACTTTGAAGATGGCCCTCGGAGTAACCTGGATACTGTTAGATACACTGAATGTGTTAATTACTTGCAAGATGTAAGCACAACTCTCCCTTATCTGCAAATTATCGTCTCGCAAAAGCTTTATCAAATTATATAGCTATGCATGAGTTTGAAGAATGTATATCATTCATTTTTGTGCATTTATATCAAGTCTGTGTTTTCTGCTTTATGTTATTTCTTAACCAAAATGAAAAGTTTTAACTCCATTTTAGGTAATTGTTATATAATTTGAAGTTTTTTGTATGTATCTTTTGAAGTATATCTAAATTCTAAAAGGCATCTTTTATTTTCCAATTTGCTTCCTAATTTTTGTTTCAAATTTTACAGTATGCCCGTCAGCATTTGCTCCGTTTTATGTTTAGGCACGGTCACTACCATGATGCTTGCTACTTGTTTTTCCCTTCTGATGCTATCCCACCACCGCCACAGCCATCGATCATGACTGGAGTGTCTTCTTCATCACCCCAAAGACTAGATTCTTTGGCCACTGATTATGGGACAATCGATGATCTATGTGAGTTGTGCATTGGTTATGGCGCTATGCCTATTTTGGAGGAAGTCATTTCAACTAGAATGTCACCAACTACATCCCAGGATGCAGCGGGGAATCAATATACCATTACAGCCCTTGCTCGTATTTGCCTCTATTGTGAAACTCACAAGCATTTCAATTATTTATACGGCTTTCAGGTAGCTTTTTTTACTTAATTATATATTAACAGGTTGTGGGTAATTATAAAACTGAAATCAGGGGTGAATGTTAGGGGTAAACTTTTGTTGGAGTACAATCATAAATTTAGAGTTTCATATTGTTGAAGTTGTGGGATTTTAGAGAAAAAGATGAGAGAAGATAATAAGGGTTTGAATATTGATAATAGCTTTATGCTAACTTGATTACAAAAAACTCAATACTAATCTCTATTTATAGAGAAACATAGACTCAATCCTAAATCAAGAACAAATCATAATAATAATTAGAGATATTATAAGATATTTTTGTGATTATAAATTGATCATAGGAAATAACTCAAGATACTTTAATATAATATAATAGATATTATAAGATATTTCATAATATTCTAACACTCCCATCAAGCTAAAGCTTATTAAGCTTTAGGTTGTTACAAGAAAACAATGTTTTGCTCTGCAAAATAATAAAAGTGGATGGAAAGGTAACTTAGAGATGCAGGTGAAGTTAGAGAGATTTGCTATAAATATAGCCTAACCAGATAGTTGGATTGATCATCAGTATGAGAGAAATTCATGACAAACAATTCAACAAAGCAAGCTCCGTTCTTCTAAAAACTTCATTTGGAAGTTTCAAACTAATAATACTGGAGACTTAAAATATTTAAACTTGATTTTGCTTCAAGGAGAGAGAGAGAGAGAGGCATGCTTCAGGGAGAGAAAGGCAAGGCCAATACATCTGGGACAAAGATGAGGCCAGTGTATGTAGGACAAATTGTCAAGTTGTATGCATGTGGCTCGAAAAAAGAAATTTAAAACAAATCTGGAACTAGGAAGGAAAACCCAATCTAGACGACTGAAATACTGTCGGAAGATAGACAAACACACTTGAGCTTGAGGCTATTGGCAGCGGCGCGTAGGATGAACACGAAGGCACATAAGCGTGAGTGGAGCAACTTTTGGCCTAAAAATATGGGTTGTGTAGATTGAGAGATTCCACACACAATAGAAGTGGTTGTGACAGAAAACTTACAAAAAACCTTTTGCAGCAGCGACAGCAAGCAGCGGCAAACGGCGGATCTGGGAGGTAGTAGGTGTAATCGTAGTTCGAAACTAGAATACTAGGGCAGATTCAGAACCAAGAGGCCGTGGGCGAGTTCAATGAAAAAGGTCGCGTATTAAACGGTTGTTGGACGCGCCGTCACGTACGGTGGCTTTCGGCGACGCGCTTTAAGGTGTGGGTCAATCTGGAAGAGGTGAAGCTGATGGAGCTGTGACAGACTGTGTCACGACAGTGGTTTGAAAAGGGAATGAAAACGTTGGGAAAAAAAAAACTATGATTATATTCCCAAACTGTTGGGAACTCGACATCGGAATAGAGGCAGCAGGCAAGATCATTCAAAGAGAATCGAAATAGGCTCTAGATTCCATGTTGACGTTGTGGGATTTTAGAGAAAAGAAAGAGAGAAGATAATAAGGATTTGAATATTATTGATAATAGCTTAATGTTTACTTGATTAAAAAAGACTCTACTAATATCTATTTATAGAGAAACATAAACTCAATCCTAAATTAGGAACAAATCATAATAATAGAGATATTTTAAAATATCTCTATGATTATAAATTGATCATTGTAAATAATTCAAGATACTCTAATATAATATAATAGATATTATAAGATATTTTCTAATATTTTAACACATACTTTGTGGGATTTAGGGTAAGTTGTTTCCTCTAATGAAGATAAGTTGTTTCCTCCTTGTATACACAGCCTCATCCTTAATGAGTAAAGAGGTTGTTTCCTCATCCTTTTAGACCCTCGGAAAAAAAAAACTATATAATTCGATATTCTCTAAAAGTCTCATTCTAGATATTAGCAGCTTCTGTCAAAATGCGAGAATAAATTAACAGAAATCGATAAACTCTATTAAGCTTAATTCCTGTATTCGAAGGAGGTGCTTCTCTTTGCCTTTAATATGCACCAGGTCGTTACTATTTATCATAATGGAGTTAGAGTATCATTTACTAAATATACAATATATATTTCTACTTTTGACTTTTGAGCAGACTTTAAATTTTTAAATTGATTTAGTAAAATGGAGAAACCTCAACCGAGAATGGGAATCTTAGAGAAAGGGTGGTTGCTAAACAAAGAGAGTTCAATTTAGCCACTTATTCCACCTGTCTTAATCCATATTACCTGGAATTTATTCTAGGAACTGTGTTTACGATCATTATCTACCATGGAGATTCTGCATCAACGTGTGATGTTGTCCAACAAGTGGTGGACAATCTTCACCTTACCTAGTTTGTGGGTTAAATTTGAAGATGGTATCAGTTTGTTGTCGGTGCTAGATGACTCATTTCTATTCTTTGTTCCATTCGGGACACCTCGAGCTTGTGGGTCCCACATTTGAAATGTGTTTTTGGCATTTTCATGGTGTCACCACCGCTGCGTCCTAGCCCTTGTTCAATTCTTCTTGCTGGTTGTCTCGTTCCAATGGGATTGAGTTATAATCTTAAAGCCCAAATTCAGAGATAGTATTAGAACCTATTCTAGGTATATATTATTGGGCCACCCACAAATGTTAAGTCATGCACATTTCATGCTTTTAATGTCCAGTCCAATCATGTGGTGTGAAGCTATGAGGGGTGATCTGCTGTCGTACACAAGTCAAATACAAGTAATAAAATGTAGATAGAAGAGGTAATAACTCAAGTCGTTTCGCAAGGACTTCTGATATAATAATATTAACCAAATTGAAAGTTGAAATTAGAAAGGGTTTTTATTAGATTTTTGTTTGAACAGATTAGCAAAACGATTAATTCACTGATTCGAGTTTCAGGCCTACCACAGATTCTATCAACAAGTTTAATTTTTAATTCGTGATTCTATTCCTATTTGACTATAGAATTGATCAAACAAGCGTAATCAACTCTATGTGAATTCGATTTCTTTGACTGGATTAAGCATCACAGTCATCGATATATTATAATTAACGATCAAACGTCGAAAAATTATAATTCAATAAATTAGAAACCGAATTTTGTCAAACTAATTTAATGGATCCTATTGAGATTCAATTTAAGCAATTATAATATCAATATAATCAAATAAACAGAAATAGAATCATTAAGCGAAATTGACAGTGTAACCTGATTCTCAAGGTGTTGATGAAACTCTGAATTCGTGGATTAATCTTATGAAATTAGCAATCCATGAAATTCAAATAAAAAAAGTGTTTATCTCTATTTTCTGAATCCGGAAATACAATATCTAAGAAAGGAAAGAAACTCCCAATATATAGTACTCAATTTTGGGCTTTAAAAACAAGTGGTCCACTACTTAAAATTAGTACAAAAGCCTAAATACGAAATTTGTAATTTAGTTCTAGTAAAGTTCAACATTGGGTTTTTATTCCAACATAAAAGTTGTGGCTCTGATTTTTAACTTTCCAACGCCTGCTCGTATGCGTCAATCCGATATCCAAAGTTCAAGTTATGACCTACAGAGTGAGCAGGGGTCAAAATGTAAATAAGAAAATTATAATTCAATTTCGACACAAAGTTTAGAAACAAGCTAAAAAATTATTCTAAGCTATAAAGAGCTTTTAAAATACCAAAGTAAAATGCTAGAAACATGTGCCCAAATGGTATGATCAAGGGGGTGGGTTGAGATCTCTCATCGACTAGTGATGTGGCCAAATTAGTGAGTATAAGTGGTGGGCCTTTAACTTCCAAGCTGGTTTTTAACAGTTAAGTTAAACCCGCAATTAAAGATATAATTTTTAAGTCATGCACATTTCATGCCTTTAACTTCCAAGCTGGTTTTTAACAGTTAAGTTAACTTCCAAGCTGGTTTTTAACAGTTAAGCTACCAAATATCACTAATTGGTCCTTCTCTTATCAACACTTTTATAATTTTAAGTTGGTTCTTCTTTGGTTTTGTAATTATTGAAGTTGTATTGGAGTATCACATTGTCACGGTTCCTGGGTTGTTGGATGTAATTATGTATATATGGGTTTGGCAACCCTCATTCTTTGAGATAACTTTTGGAAGTGAGATTCAAGCCCATTTAACATAGTATCAAGGCCTATTGATTGGGCCACCTACCATTTATATGCGCACACCACATGAGGGTGTATTGGGAAAAGTTTATAAAAAGAGACGTCATTCACCTTACAAGTCGAATTTGTAAGGATGATTTAGGTCCAACATAAAAACCTAATAGTAATCACTATAATTATTTGTTATAATAGCATCAAAGTTATATTGTAAATTATATTTATTATGTTTACTTTATTTCCTGCATGGAGCAAGTTTTTTCATACCCGAAATTCAAGTTCTTGAATATAATTTTCTCTCTTTTTTGTGGGAAATGTATTTGGTTTTATAATGTTCTTCTGTTCAGGTAATTAAAAAGGACCATGTTGCCGCCGGACTCTGTTGTATTCAGTTATTTATGAATTCTTCTTCACAAGAGGAAGCCATTAGACATTTGGAACATGCTAAGGTATGTCCATAATTATTAGAATGGAAAGCTATGAAGATAACTTTTCAGCTTGCATACGACATTGGTGTTTATTTTTCCATTAAAAACTTAACTGTTGTTTTTTCTTGTTGCATTCCTTTTACTTTAGCAATATTTAATACTATGTTTTTCTTTATATTTTCTGTTTTAAACACTTTCTACAAGAATAAGTATAGATTTTGAAGGAGCGTAAGTGGCAAGTGCTTGAGTCATGAAATAAGCATCCCTTAAGTTGATATGTGTTGAAGTAGTTAATATTTACAAGGGTATAGTTATGAGACTCACTTTGTCATGTTGGTTTATTGAAGAGTAGTTCCTGGGTGAGGATCTTGTTAGCTGATCAAACTGGTTTTTTACAACTATTGAGCTAAACATGAATCTAGGATGTATTTGGAGCTGATTTGATATCAGTTTTGAAATCCCCTAAATTAAGGGATTTGATTAGGAAGTTAATTGTCGATGTATTCCAGAATTAACACTGGTCTAATTAATTTCATTTTCCCTCCTTTTTGACATTATATAACGCCGCGTGCTGTCAATTTAATGTCAATGAGAATAATTCAGATTTCTCCTCATACTGTATTTCATTACATATACCAATATTGATTTACTATGCATGATTCTGAAGCAAATTTGTACTTCGGGAGACTAGATACAAACCATCAGAGTTTACTGTCTGTAATAACCTTGATTTACTTTCAGAATTAAAAGAAGCCTTCAGTTGACATCTTTGGATCTTGTACTTGTGCTCTGAAAAAAATAACTAAATTACAACTAATCATTAAGAGACACCGATATTTTATTTCCCTAACTATATATCAATTGCAATAAGCTTGTTTCCCTTACTCTATTTTTGTTAGTAATTGTGTTTTTCTGCTTATTTTTATAGATGCATTTTGATGAAGGATTGTCTGCAAGGCACAAAGGTGGGGAATCTACCAAACTTATCACAAAAGGTCTTAGGGGGAAAAGTGCATCTGAAAAGCTTACTGAAGAAGGTCTTGTCAAATTTTCTACTCGGGTATCAATTCAGGTAATTGGATATACTCAAACCCTATACTGAGATCATTGTGCTTCAATGGTTAATCCCACATTTGTAATTCTAAATCCAATGGCAGACTTATGTTTGCTGTATGGACAGTATCACATCTTTGACAGAACATACAAATACTCATGACTTCATAGTTGTAGACATGTTTGTGTTGGAAAGTTTTGACTTCACATGGCATTATCTCTTATTATAGAAATTCCCAGGAAATAATTGTGACTTCTTAGTCATAGACATGCTTTTTGGAAAGTCGCTTATTTTATTTTATTTTTAAATTGGGGGAAAGGGAAATTATAAGTAATAATGATGACACTGATCGCCATTTTACAACTATCCCACACGGGATTCAAACCCTATCCCTTGAGGTTACAATGTCAAGCTCTTACCACTAAGCTAACACCTCGAGGACGAAAAGTCACTTATTTTGAATGCTCTGTTGTTCGATATATTCTCACGAGTTTTGTTAGGTGTTTACTCCACACAATTTCCCTTGATTTATTGTATTTTGTAGGTTGAAGTTGTTAAATCTTTTAATGACTCGGAAGGACCACTATGGAAACATTCACTTTTTGGGAATCCCAATGATCCAGAAACTTTTAGGTTTGTATAATTGTTAGTAACTTTGAATATCCATTTCTCTTTCTTGGAGTCAGTTTGGTAACTTTTTAAAATTTATGGTAAAAGTTGTGGATGTGTTTTTACAATTGTTTGAATAAACTCGTCCGGAATTTGTTGACCCATATTTTAGGGGAGACCAAGCTAACTTATCACAAACCAACAAATTTAAAAGCTCAAACTGGCGGTTGAAAGCACATTAGTGATTTTAAAGTTAATACACCCCTTCATGCAAAAGCCTAGTTGGTTTGAAGTGTCAACAATGCACAAGGCCACCTTGCCTTGTGGTGGACATTGTTTGTTTAGGAAATTTAGGGCTGGAAGGATTGAGATCGTAGTGGCTCTGATGTTATATCATGAAATACTTATCTCTATTATAAGCTTTTTGGTGAAATCATTTGCATGGAAGAACAACTTATAAATGTCATCTTTGGTCTTTTATGATGTATTTTGATATGCAATTTTTAAGTTATTTGATAATTATAGTGCTAGTTATTATCAGTCCTCTTAATGACTGCTAAAGATTCATCCAGATTTCTCCACCATCCTTGTTGGATGCATTCAAATGTTTCTCTGATGGTTTTATGTACCAATAGTTATTACTAATGCTCCTTACATTTTTAACATTTTAGACGAAGGTGTAAAATTGCAGAGGTTCTTGTTGAGAAGAATTTTGATCTGGCATTCCAAGTGATCTATGAATTCAATCTGCCAGGTAACATTCATAATTTACTCTCTACAATTGTTTTGCTGTCTTCTTTTCTTAACTGCACAAAGTGTTATCAACATACTCAGCCAGATAATTTAACTGGTGTTAAGCAGCTGTTGATATATATGCTGGTGTTGCTGCATCTCTTGCTGAGAGAAAAAGAGGCAGCCAATTGACAGAATTCTTTAGAAACATCAAGGGCACAATAGATGATGATGACTGGGACCAGGTAGTGTGATTACATTTTCTTTTTCTCTTCTACTTGAAGATGATAACTGCGACTCTTTTTAGAATGTTTTCGTTGGTATAAGCTCCATTGAATATCTAAGAAGAATGATTGGTTGCAAACTGCAATCCATGTACATGGGAAGTACCTTACTGCAAAGAGCTTAATGCTGGAATCGTTCAAAATAAATTGAGAATGTAATTTGAAGTTTAGAGGGATAGAAGTTGCTCTTACCATCATTTTGATATTGTTTTTAATTTTTATTTGTTCATGGTAAAACTTGACTCTATAAACTAGCTTTAAAGTGATGCCATGTGTATAGATATGAACTTTGTATTGTCAAAACAGGTTAGGTCGGTCTTTTTGGTTTGAGAAGACATTTCTCTTTTCATTTTTTTCCAACTTTTGATTGTAAAGTCACTCCCTGTTTCACACCAGTTGCTGTTTTCACGGTTTCCTGTATATTTGAAAACAGGGGGGTTGCAGTTAAAATATGAAATGAAAACAGAAATGTTTTCTCAAAGCAAACAGACCCTAAGATGTGCCATTCTAACCATTTTATATATGGTTCAATACTTCAATGTTTATGATTCTTTACCCTGCTACAGGATAAAAATAATGTATATGTTAGAACAAGCAAACTTATTTTTAAGAAATTCTTAGCTTCAATTATTTTAATGGTGTAGGTTTTGGGTGCTGCAATAAATGTTTATGCAAATAAGCATAAAGAACGCCCAGACCGTCTAATAGACATGTTAACTAGCAGCCACAGGTGATGCTTTTTTAATTTCTCTATTTTTGTATTTATTTCCATGCACTTCCAATTATTTTGTTATTTGGGAGTTTTATATAGAAATGTTTTACATTTTTATTTTTATAACCCATTACGATATAGGTATTGTTATTTGTGAATTATAGAGGAAATGATCTTTTCATTTCTTGAATCAGAATGGTTACATTCTGGTTTAAATACAGCATTCCATAGTCTAATAAATAAATCAGAATTAAATAGGAGAGATTTACTGTACAAGGTCCCTTGATATTCACTACAGCTGTTCTATATAATATAATAATAAATTAATTACAGAATAATCATTCAATAAATGACTTACTCTCAACCACAATTTGGAATCCAACAATAAACCATTACGACATAGTCATTGTCTAATTTGGGTAGCTGACTCCACTTAATTATAATTTTCATGTATCCTTTCCTTTAATATTTGATTTGGTTTTCATAAATAGTTTAACTATGACGATTTTTGCTCCTAAACTTGAGGAATTCCAGTTATGTTGTCTACTCTTCCTTGTATTTTTAGTTATACACATTCTTTGTGAAATGGTAATACAATCGATTAGATTATTTAAGTAGAGGAGAAGGCTTTTGTTGATTCAACCAATTTGAATATTTTGTCATTGTTCAAAAAAGAATTAGACAATCTGTATGTGGCTCAAATGCTTCAATACATCATGTCATGTGCCTTCCCCATATCTTTTTTTCAGTAGTAATTCAGTAACCATGATGATATGTTCATTTTATTTTTGAATTGGGCATGCAGGAAAGTTCTTGCTTGTGTAGTTTGTGGTCGATTAAAAAGTGCATTTCAAATTGCTTCACGAAGTGGAAGTGTGGCTGATGTTCAATATGTTGCTCATCAGGTAAACTATTGATCAATTCTGTCCTCTTTTGGATTTATTTAAGCTTTTAAATGGAATTAACAAACCAACTCTATCCTGCAAAACTGCCACAGTCAGCGTACACTGAATCCTAACCTACAAAATGCATAGCAGCATAAGAATCTGATAGAAACCAACTGATATATTACCGTAAAATAAAGATTACAATCATATTCTCTTGATATTCGAGAGATCTATAACTCTCCCAATACTTTATGTGCTGCACATGATTATTAGTTTAACTGCATAGGAAGCCTAAAATCATCAAGTTAGTGCATTCCACTTACTCAGGGTTTCACTGTTGCTACTATTTTCATGGACTGGAAACATGTTTTTTCAAGTGTTCAACTTCTCTTTCCTTCATCATATTGATTGATATTGTTGCAGGCACTGCATGCAAATGCACTTCCTGTGCTTGATATGTGTAAGCAATGGTTGGCACAGTACATGTAATCTATTGTGGACAGAATCTGTGGGCTATCCTTTGGTTTTTTGATGCACCGGATGTCTAGAAAGCAGGAGTTAGATCATGGACATTACTCAAGAAAAGCGAGTAGAACCAAGGCAATGAGAATCAAGTATTAATCAAGAGATCTTATTTTTTTCAATGATTTCAAGGCTTCTAGTTTTGTTGAAGCAGGTTTCTGTTATCTGTGGTATATAATCATATAAGTTCGTCCAACATATGTGTGCTATTTCTACCGTTGCCAGGTTTAGAGGATCAATTTAGATGTATTTCCATCCCTGAATCTTATTCAAGTATTGAATCTGGGACCACCTGAGTGCCAACAACGATGGTGTGTGAAGGTTTTTCAGCCAGCTAAGTTTAATGCTCTCTCTAATATTGCATTGGAAAGGAGAAATGTACGTTGTAAAGCACAATTTGGGTGTTTTATAGGGTAGAATATTTGTACATGAATTTTGAGCATCTGTCAATGTATCCAGACAGAGTGATGTTGTAAAGATGTCGTTAATTTACTGTCAGAAAAAACAGTCACTGATTTGATTTTTTTTGGGTCAATGATTTGATTTTTTGAGTGTTACACTCTTTGTCAACAGAACTACATTATGGGTTGATCATTATTTGTCTGATCTGCCGTTTCGGCTAAACTATATCTTAAAAAGATAAAGTTAATGTTGTACTATAAAAATTAAGTATTTGAAAAAAACAAAATTATAAATAAGTATGTTAATTTTATTAATGTCAAACTGAATTAAATTAATATACTATTCAATAATTTAGATTTTATTTTGTAATAAAAATTATAAAAATTTAATTAAAATAACTATCTTTTTTGTTTTTATTTTTTTTTTCTTTCCAAGCATACGAATCAAAACAATATGTTATATTTATAAATTCGTCTCTTTTAAATTTGTGCAATTTTTTATTCCAATTCATTACTTTTTTTTAGTTATGTTTGCAAAAAAATTTGTGAATTTACCTCACAAGTTTATAACCTCAAATTCTAATAACCAATAAAATACTATATTTAATTTATTAATTAAAATTTTAAAAAATTTACAACTCAAATTATTTATTCAAGTTCTATGGTTACCTAAACTTCTATGGTGTCTCTAAACTCAACAATTGCTTGTCTGTTTGATTCTATAAGATGTTTAAAATGTTACTTCCTTGTGAGATAGGTAAATACGACGTGTGTAACATTGCGTTGACATCAATAATTTATTTTTTGATGATATAAATTTGAATTACTTTTGTTGTCTGATAAATTTATTTATTGATGATATTAATTTGAATTGTTTTTGTTGTCACGCCGAAGAGTTATTTTTTTAGTGTAATTTCTATACATCGGTCAATGAAAAAAAAATTATTGTCGGTCAATTTATAACAACTAGGACATTTTTCTAAAAGATGTCCCAACAAATCCAACAAGGCTGCCAAAATGATCATAATTTTGCAGGTGATCAAAGTAAAAATTAAATATTTTATTGATTTGATAATTGTGACTAGTTTATAATGTAATTATATAAATTAAATCATAATTTATTTTTAGTAAAAAACAACGAATAAAATCATACAATAAAAAGAAAGATAACTTTTGTGCATTTCAAATTTAAATAATACTATTAATAGCAAAATTTTGATTTTTTTAGTTTATCTTTGAAAATAATTTACTAAATTTTTAAGCCACTTTTGGTATTCTTATTTTATCAAAACTGGATTTTTAATCTCTTGATTTTTAATTTTTTGTCCATGTTAACTAATTATTAGATTTTTTGTCTCCATCGTAACATTTTTTATGATGGAGGCACTTTCTAATTAATTCGATAGTATTTAAGTTGGATAAAATATTTTTATTATTATTATTAATTATTATAATTAATTTTATTATTTATATATTAAAATATTAAAAATAAATAAAATTTGAAATACTTTTATCTAAATAATAGAACATTTTAAATTTATTATTGAATAAAAAATAAATTTTAGATATTTTAAGTTTTAAATTTAATTTAAATATATAAATTAAGTTAATTACAACAGTAATGACGTAGAAAATATATTATCCAACTTACAAATGTCATTTAAATGTCATGTCATTAATAAGAGTGTCTCAAAAACTGAAAATAATATAATACTTGTTAATTCTTTTCCATCTGATGTACATAAGAGGAGTTTAGTAGCATAAATATTTTTGAAATGGTGAGTATTTGTATTGGATATTTATCTAATACATATCGTACACGTGGTAATTTATTTTCTTTATTATTTTATTTATATATTTAAATTTATTTATTGTTGTAACGAAATATAATTTTTAACTTTTAAAATTTTATTGTGAATTTTAACTCTTTGTACTAAATTATATAAAAGAATCATATTTTATGCTGAGGTACCTTTTTTATAAAAATAATAATAATGTATCATGTACATGTACTCGCACCTATACATAACACAGCAGTTGAATTTTGGGACATTAGTTGTAAAGTGAAAACATTGACACAATTTCGAGTCAGCCGATGCATCTAGGTGCGATTTCTGGCTGTCAAAAAAATACTTTGTTCAGTCTGCGATGCCACAATAATTAATATGTAGTTAAAATCTTTCACCCACGTTAGATTTTAGATTAAACAAATTACGTGAACAAGAGAAGCTAAATTCATTTAGTATATATTGAAAAATTATAAGTCAGACGTAAATTAAAAATAAGAGTTTATATGAGAGACATTTATTATTTTATAATCGAATTGATTTGACTTGGATTTGATAAAAAATATCATGAGTTGAGAACTCAAAACTATCCAACACAATCAGTATACACCTCTACTACATATGTATTATGTTATATATCTTTGCATAATTATGCCATTACTATATATGAGTTTGTGAAACACCTCTACTACATATGTATTATGTTATATATCTTTGCATAATTATGCCATTACTATATATGAGTTTGTGAAAGCTCCTTGCCACCTTCTCCATATTTTTATTCTAATTAAATGTTCATGGAGATTCACGGATCACAAAGTTGACTGTTTTATATTTGAATGACTTAAATGTTCCGGGAGATTCATACAAGAAGTTGAATTATTGATATATTTAAATAAGTATAATAGATCTTGCCTTATACATACGTATTGTACTTGTACTGTTGCACAACAACGTTGATAACAATAATTTTGTTTTAAATAAGTATTAACTCTCTTGTCTCTCTCCCCCTCCCCCTTAGGAAGCCATTTTGTGGCTCTAAGAATGTCGTTGCCATCTCTAGATAGAAGACGTTCAAATGGTGAAATAAGGAACTTGGCCTCAATTTCTAGCAGTCTTTTACCTGCACTTGGAACTACCCCTGACGAAGGTTACTTCAACCTAAAAAAATATATCATTGCTCCCTATGATCGCAGATATCGGTACATATACATCATATTTAATATCCTTAACACAATCGTTAGTTAATCGAATTTATTTATATACTATGTTGTGGAATGACAAGCTTATGATGTAGATTGTGGCAAACGTTCCTAGTGGCATTGGTGGTATATTCTGCATGGTCATCTCCATTCGAGTTAGCTTTCAGAGAGATGTCAATTGAGCCGTTGTTGATCACGGATCTCTTTGTCGATGCTTTCTTTGCATTTGATATAATCCTAACTTTCTTTGTGGCTTACTTGGATACATCGACTTATTTCCTCGTTGATGACCATAAGAAGATTGCAATCAGGTGCATATGTTGTTGTTAGTTATGAAGTTAGTTTACGGGAGTGTCATAAGTTAGTTTGGGCGAGAAACATAGAGATTGAAGTGATAAATATCATGAGTTCAACTCTTCCTTCTAACAAAAAAAACTAACTAACTACTAACATTTATCATTTCAGAAAAAAAAAAATATAATTTGTTATTTGTTGTTGTTAGTTGCTATCTAATAATGTGTACATTTTGTATGACTTCATTATGCATCAATTTAAATATGAAACCTGCTAGTGTTACTTTTGTTGTCAGCCCCGTCTTATTTTGACACCTAATTAAGAATTACTTCACTGTCTTGATTTTGGTCTCCTAAATGTATTTGTAGTTTTGTTTAAATGGACAAGCCATAGCTCTGAACAATCTGTTCCTTTATTTTCTCTTGATTATTGTGTTTTCACAATAGGTACGTCAAACATTTACACTTCCCCATGGATCTAGCTTCCACGCTACCATTTCAGCAGATATACCAAGTTATAGCAGGCACACCACACGGA
>NC_021164.2:74970168-75010000 GCF_000331145.2 Cicer arietinum | reverse complement strand
GAAGAGCGGGAGTATTTGGTTTTTTAAACATGCTTAGACTCTGGCGGTTGAGGCGTGTTAGCGAGCTCTTCTCAAGGTACATTAACAAAAGTGGAATTAGAATGAAAGCAAAAAGTAAAAAATCAAAATCAAAACACACTCAAATGTGAATAATTTGCAGGGAAGAGGAAAATGCAACAGATCATGGAATGAACTGAATATAAAAGATGTAGTGCAAAAAAATAACCATTACGACGTACTAAACACGTCCTCACTTTTATAGATTAAGCTAAAAAGGAATTCCATTTTATGTACCAAATTTTCTTTATGTTCTGCTATTTGTAACTTCTAACTAAAACTGCTAACTGTTTTCCAGGTTAGAGAAAGACATAAGGGTTAGCTACTCGTTAACAAGAGCCTCTAAACTTTTATGCGTAAGTAATTCACTAAAACTTCTCTGAGTATAGATCCAAATAAGATAAAACCATCATATTGTCTAATGTAGGTTCTTAATTTCGTGTTTCACTTTTGTTGGTTATCATAGGTTACACTATTTGCAGTGCACTTCACAGGCTGCATGTATTTTTGGTTGGCTTTCCATCACAAATCACCCGAAAACACATGGATAGGGAAGCAGGTAGAGGATTTTAAGCATGGGAGCGTCCGTTCGGGTTATACTTACTCCATGTACTGGTCTATTGTAACCCTTAGCACTGTTGGTTATGGAGATTTACATGCAGAAAATACAACAGAGAAGGTTTTCAATATTTTTTATATGTTGTTTAACATCGGCCTCACTGCATATATTATCGGAAACATGACAAATCTGGTGGTTCATAGCTCTGTCGGAACCTTTGCCATGGTAAATTTTATGAAGATTTTCATGGTAGTTTAACCCTTGACTTAGGATTGCCTTTGATAACACTAACATATCTATATGGTTCTATATCTTCCTAGACCTTGGTGGCAGTTAAAGGGAGACAACAAATAATAACGTTGCTATAATCTGTCAGAACACATATATTTTAGTTTGTTGTACTAATATTCTCTCACTGAAAATGTTTGGAAAGAAACATCACATGAGAATCAAACTGAACTGGCAAATCTAATCTACTTTAGTCCGGTTGGTAAAGGAGGGAAATGAAATTCAGGGAAACAAAATCTGTTATAGTAGTGATACTGCAAATGTAGAAAGGAAAAAAGAGAGAGATGTATAATATTGTATATCTAGATATAGTATTTACCACCTCCATTTCCCACCAAGTTTTTATGTTACTAGTATTAACTTGAGTAGAGTTAGCAACACATTTTTTAACATACTAATTTCAAAACACTCTTCAATTGGTTGAAATTGAAATATATTTCACTAAAACATATGGGACCCACATAAATTTAGTGTGACTCAATTGAATTTCAACTAATTAAAGAATAGATTAAAAAGAGTGTTTGAGAATGCGTTGCTAGCATAATTCTATTAACTTTATCAAATAGGATTTCAAAAACTATTAATTTCTTCCTTTCTGTGCTAGTAAGGCTTAGATAGGAATTTCTTATATTACAAATGCCTAGGTTTGGGTCGGGTCCCCATACATATCCAAAGCAACTTAAAGGTTAATTGCATTCAAATCTCTCTATTATAATTACCAAGTACTATCATTCCTATATTTTTATTTTGAAGAAATTTAATTTCACAACTGTTTAAAATTATCGCAGTTAAATTATTCCATTACTCTTCTTTCTACTTCAGGCTCTTTGTATTCTTATATTTTTACTTAAAAACTTAACAAATTAAATCATTTAAATATTTTTTCCCTCAAGACTCACCAATCAAAATCTCAAATTCCTTTCAATGTAAAAAAATCCTAAAAGATTTCTCTCTCCAAAACCAATTTCATATCCCACAATAAAATTTTAGGGATTTTCACTAAATTTTTTAATTCTAATTTTTAATGTCATTTTATATTTCAAATATATCATAAACATTTATATAATTTTAATAGAGAAATAAAGATGTAAGGGTTTTCAAGTAGGAGGAATTGATGCTAATATAATACTAGATTTGCTTAATTTTCAAAATAGAAACATAAATCAAAAACAAATTAAGGAATAAATTTGCACATAATCAAATCTAGAAGGACTAAAAAATAGGTTTAAATTTATGCAATAACAAATACTTATATGCTTCACCTCCTGGCCTCACAGAGGGATGCCTTCAACAAAATATTACAATATGCGAGCAAAAATAGACTACCCGAAGGTTTGAAGGAGCAAATGTTGGCACATACACAACTGAAGTTTAAGACAGCAGAGTTACAGCAAGAAGAAGTGCTACAAGACCTGCCTAAAGCAATTAGAGCCGGTATTGCTCAGCATCTTTTCCACAACGTGGTTGAAAAAACATATCTATTTAAAGGACTCTCAGATGATTTTATCTCCCAGCTGGTAATGCTTCTTTTTTTCTCTCTTAGATAGCAACAGAATATATTCTAAACATCTCAACAGAACTAGACACTACACAGGTATCAGATATGAAAGCAGAATACTACCCTTCTAAGGTTGACATTATCTTGCAAAATGAGATGCCAGCATATTTCTACATTTTGGTATCTGGATCGGTGGTAAAACATCTCTATCTTATTCAAATCCTACTCTAGTACTGGCCTTAACTAGTTAGCTTTAGACGGAACTGAACTATTTCTAACTGCAGGATGTGTTGACATACAAGAATGGGTCTGAACAGGTAAGATGGAATCCCACAGACATTGATTCAGTAAAATAAGCAATAACTGCTAGACACCTAGTGAGTCAGTGACTTATAGAAAGAAATAAAAATAACCAAAAATTAACCCACTTAGACAAAGGAAACTAAAGTAATTCGTTTAGATTTGAAATTAGAGAAACCTTGTATTTATTGTAACTTCTGAACTATAGAGATGGGAAAGTATCTCATAGACCTGCAACCAACAAAACATATTGCATCAACCTGAGGTAGAAGACATTTGGGAAGGTCTTGTTTACTTTGCATCAATTAGAACTCATCATCTTCAAGCACTTCCAGGAAACCTGCCGAAGCAAACACATCAAACTAAGTTAAACTCTTTGAGAACACCTTCATTAGACATGTAAGTGGAACAGATGATCGAGCTAGGCAGCAAGAGATTCAAGTGTACATAGCAATAACACATATAGAGGGCTAAAGTAGAAAAATATACACCAAAGATTTAAACGAAGCATTTGTGTTTCTTAGCTAATGAAAATTCTCTCATTGCTTGACTAAGCTCATAAAAGTTTTTGCAGTTTTTGTTCAAACTAGAATCTGGAAGCATGGCAGGAGAAATAGGTGTGATGTTTAATATCCCACAACCTTATACAGTGAGAAGTAGAAGACTCTCACAGGTTATACGAATCAATCATCATCATTTCAAGCAAATGGTGAAACCATTTAGTAAAGATGGGAAGGCAATCATCAGCAACTTCACTCAGGTTTGAAGATTCATCCATGCATACAAAATAGACAGATAGCAAACCATAGACACAGACAAATACTGCCATTTGAAAGTTGATTACTAACTCACATGCTTCAAAATTGAGAGAAATTGATAACCCAAATCCACATATTTTTCCTGCAATTTCTAAATATACAAGGATATTAAATTTTTAAACAAAATATTATTGTGAGGCACAAAGACTGCAAAAATATGTCCAAAGTCCAAACTTCCTTCAAACAAACTTCATGTCAAATATTTACTTTTTTGTTAATGCTGGTTCTTCTATTCTACACAGTTTTTGAAGGGCCTAGGTGGAGGGGTGTTGGAAGAAATACCGCATGTAGCAGAATTTTTGAGTGACCTGCCTGACAAGGTATATCTTTTCATTTGAATTTCAATCACTAAAACTTTTAACAGATCTAGTGACGAGCATAGACTTTTTGTCAATTCTCAGATATATAATAAATTCAAAATGAAAAAAGATGCCCAAAACTCCATAATATTAAAAGTTGCATACACATAGCTAAAACCTTGGAAAAACTTATATACAATTAGTGTGTGGGAGAAAGATAGCTGCCACAAGTACTGAATTATGCCTGAAGTTTCAAAAGATCTTGGGTATCCTTCAGTTTTAAACCATGTTTTGAGAAAGTGGAACAAAGAAGTAAAGGATAAAAGAAGAAAAACTTATTCAAAAAAAGAAAATTTCCACTACCAAACAGGACATTGAAAGCACCTAATGATGCATCAATAATCACTTTCGTTGAAAGAATGAATCATGAAGATTCATGTACTAACATCTCAAGGACGAAATATTATAATATCTTATGTATCATGGACCAATTCTCACAATGTTTTAAATTTCTAACAATGTGTGCGTTCATACATAGATCACCATACATGAATCCGTAAAACTAAATATACTATTTATTTTGTTTACATTTTACATGATAGATCACATGAACCATACAGAAAAATGTTACACATCAACAATAAAATTAGAAACGTTTTACAGTAGATAACATCCCCGCTAGAAACTAAAGACTTTATGGCATCTATTATAATTTTTGCCACATATTTACATCTCAATGAACCATGTCATATACGAGGGATATTGTTTTCTTCTTGCAGCGCCCAACACAAAATGACAGCACATGCGATGAAGATGATCAATACAAAGGTAACCTTAATCACTATACTAGTGGGTAGACATTGTGTAGAAGCATTAAAACAATAACTAATTGAAATTTAAGGTTTATGTAAAACACAGCACCACAGAAACATTTACATGCATCATTATGAGGCTGTGCACACAGGATTTCCCCTTCGTGAATGCAGCATTCCTTGTAGTACCAAGCTTAAAAGATATATTTTATAAACAAAACCAGCTTTATTGCAATTTTAGCTCAATTGACAATGGATATGGAAGGGTGGCCTAGGTTGCTATCTACAGTTTATGTGCTTAATCGTAGTATCTCAAATTGATAAGGCTATGGAATTCATCAAAAAAAATCAGATTTTTTCTGAGATAAATGACATTATTTACCTGCTTACCTATATTAACTCATAGGCTCATACTAATTACTGCAGGACAAACAGAAAATTCCAGTCCACTGTCAAACCTAGACCCCATTAGAGTCAAAATTCACGGACATCAACCAAATGAAAAAATTAAAAATGGAACAACACCGAAGCTCATTATTCTACCAGATTCAGTCGAAGATCTTTTCAGAGTAGCAGGTATGAGTATAACTAGCTACAATCCAAAATGCATGCATGACTCCAAAAGATTCTGAGTGGTTTCACAATTGAATAAAGTTGAGAAATAGAAAAACAAAATAAAGTTTAATCAAAAATAGGATGAAAGAAAAAAAAAGGCAATCATTCATCCCCTTCTTTGATTTCATTCCACGCGCAATGCTTCATAATAAAAATCAATTGCGCATAACATTATAATTTTATTCTTTCATTCACAAGTCACAATAAATTATAAAAAAAATGTGACTAGGTTGATTCATGATTTTTGTGCGCAGAGAAAAAGTTTGGAAAAAGAGGAAGCAAAATTGTTATGGCTGACGGCTCAGAAGTAGAAGATCTAAGTGCCTTAAGAGACAATGATGAGTTATATATCCTCTAATCATCACATCAAACAGAGATAATGACAATCCTCTAAAATGATGAAAACTAAAATTAAGAAGAAAAAAAAGTAAGAAAAACACGCATCAAAATTGAAATATGTGGAAATACTAAAATTCGTGTAAATTAAAACTAAAATTAAAATGAAATAGATGGAATAATACCCTAGGACTTTTTAATCTCTGTTTAACATGTCGAGAACAGCATAAGCAGCTTTTTGAAAATGATCTCTCTCTTCATCTAAAGCTGTTTTCCTCTCTATAGCAGAACCTTTACACTTCTCTATTTCTTCTTCTATCACTGCAGAATTTTGATTTATTTCACTGCAAAATGAGTACAAAAAGCTAGTAGATCAAAAAGCACAAAATAAAATTTAATCTTATAATAAAATAAATAAATAATGATGAATAGATAACTAACGCGATCATCTTAAGCATGTTTTCCATGATAGCTTGAGCTTCATTTGATATGTCTGCACGGTTTGGCATAATAATTAGTATTCAACAATCAATCAAACCGTGCATTAACTATATAGTAGTAAATTATACACTATTTACATTTCACACATGCATTTAGTTAGGATCGCATCGCAAATAATTCGAATTAGAAACTAGGTTTATTAAATGCAGTGATTGAGTTGTTTATGACGCACCGTAGATGAGAGAAGAGAGGTGGTTTTCGGTTTCTGCTTCTGCTGGTGCTGACTCCGATCCCGCCATCGATCTCAATCTTGCTTCGGAGGGAAATAACCGATAAGCGCGCTTAGTCTGTTTTTTCAATTTATATCAAATTCATATCATGATTAATTTGACAGAATCTAATTACTGGTTATTTTTATTTTTATTTTTATTTTTATTTTTATTTTGTTCAAGCCCATGAAGCCCATTACTTGTTCTTATTTGACACAAACTCAGATTTGATACTCCTCACTTTGATCTTTACTCACACAATTTTTTAAAAAAACCCAATGTTATTCTATATTTTTACTTATTTTTGGATATCTTTTTACCTATCAAATTTTTTTGCTTTTGAAATTTTGGATAGATAAAAAATTCGTTTTGAAATTTCCTGGTATGCAAAAAAAAATTGAGAAAAATTTTTGTTTACTAAATTTTTCGTTTTCAAAATTTTCATAGGTTAAAAAACTTATTTTTAAAATTTTCAGTAGGTAAAAAATTCAATTTCAAAATTTCTAATAAATAAAATAATTGTTTTTGAAATATCTGGTGTGCAAAAATAAATTGAGAAATTTTTGTTTATCAAATTTTTTGTTTTTAAAATTTTCTATAGATAAAAAAAAGTTGAACAGTAATTTATAAATTTTTCTATGTTTTTCAAATAGGATATATGTGAATTGTTTTAATGTTTTTACTTTTAGTATTGACCATGAGGATAGTTTGGGAAGATCAGACATAAGAGTATAGATTTAAATGAGATACAAAAATCAATATTTTTTTTTAACAATATCGCCTTGGGCTTAACCTATTTATCTTGAATCCACATTTTCTTGACAAAACAAATAGTAATCATATCCTTACAATTGAGACTGTACCCCTATAATTTCATATTATCTTAAAAATATGTCTTTCAACATATCGTTATAGAAATAAATCAACATATCGTTGTAGAAATAAATGTGTTGATTGATTCACAAATTAGGATATCGCTTCGAATAATTTGTTGAATATTTGAATCTTTTATCTTTTCTAGTTATAGTTTGTTTTTCTTGTAAATACAATTTAGTTCATTTAAAATTGTAGTTTTTTTATTGGTCTTTTTCTTTCATCTTTATAAAAAAATTGTGTAATTTAGTAAATAATTTAATTAAACATTAATTCATAAACTATTGCAAGAAGTTTGTTAAAATAAATTAAACATGCTCGTAAACATATGATAAATTATTTCTACTATTATTTTCAGGTGGATCTAAACACTAGGTTTAGGATTTATATTACATGTAATAGTTTCGTTCTTAATTATAAAGTTTTATATATATAAAAAGTATGTAATGAAGTTAATGTGTAGATACTGTTAAAGAGAAATGGTAATGTTTACGAAAACAAATAAATGTGACGAACGAACCTATTTTTCTTTTCTTCCAGTTTTTGCATTGAACAAAGTTATCAATGTAGCCCATTGTGTAGGGCAATCAATAGGATTAAGCGTACCATCTCCACTTTTCACGTGCAGATATAATTTTAAGAAAAATAATAATTTTATTTTTAATTTTTGTTTTACTTTTTAAAGTAAAGATTTATTTTAATATTTGAAAAAAATTGTGAAAATTAATTTGATCTCTAAAAAATAGGTCAATTTTTATTTTATCTTTTATATAAATCTAGATAACTTTTACTTAAAGTGCCATCAAAAAATTAGTTATGAAAAAGAGTATTACATCCCTAAACATAATTAAATAAATATTTTTTTATATAAAATTAAAAAGAGATTACTTTTGTTGTCTATAAACGAAATGATAAATATTATTAATTAAAAATTTACATACACAATTGTAATGTTTCAAATTTATATTTAAAATATTATATTTTATTTAATAATATTAATATTATATTTTATTTAATAATATTAATATTTGTCAGATAAACTAAAACGTATAATTTGTATTGGTAATAATTAAAAGAAGATAAATTATATTTAACGGTAATAAAATTAACTAAAATTTAAAAAAAACTTGCATAATTGTTTTGGAAATTAAAAAAAATCAAAATAAATTAAATAAATTTATTTATCAAATATATTTTCTTAACTGTCTTAAATTTAAAAAAAAAATGATATAATTAAATATAAAAATATAGCAATTTATTAAAAAGATAAACAATTAAATATAAAAATATGTTAACATTAAAATAAATAAAAATGGATAGCCAATGCTATCGCACCCTTAACCCACCCTTAACTCATGATTATTTATGTTTTTGTAATAGTTGATGGCATTAAACACAAAAAATGACAATTTTGATTTTGTGGTGACGTTACGATAACTAAATTAAAAAGGTTTAGAATAATAGTAGAGACTTAATTTTAATATTTATAATAATTTAATTTTTAAATTATTTTTAATTCTTTTTATTATAGTTTAAGAAAGATCCAAAAGTCGAAACAGAAAAGGAATAGAAAAAAAAAATGGATGTTTCAAAACTATCGCCCAAATCATACGAAAAATCTGTCGGCTCATATAGCATTACTAATTACTAAAACACTACTTTTTATGTATGATTTAATTTGATAAGATATAAGTTCAAAGCAATTTATTGCAAAGACGCATTAATTGTGATGCCTTCTTGTTTGTATCTCAAAGCGCAACCTTTGCTCAAGGCCAACACGTTCACTACATCTTTTTTCTTTTATTCGATTAAAAATGGTGCGACCAACAAAATGAACAAAAGTACGTTTTGTTCTTTCTATATGCCGTTTAATCTGATTATTAATGTTTTCATTTAAATTGAATTCCACTCTAATTAATAAGAGTGATTTTCTATTAAAAAAAAGTTTAAATAATATTAAATTTGTCGATAAAATCAATTAAAAGAATATTTTATTAAAAATTACGCAGAACTTAAATATAACAATTTGAGATGGAGTATAAAAGAAAAACTCTCTTAATATATCATTTATATGAATTTTGTGAGTTACAATTTTCAATTTGTTTTGGATTATCTCAGCAGGTGCAGCAACTAATGTAAAACTTATTTTAATGCTATAAAACTAATCAATTATAGACATAATAGTTTGGATTTTCGTAATAGTTAAGTACTAAGATGAGTTGAGTAGCATATAGTTTGATGTTCACGTGTAATATTCACCAAACCGACGGCAGTGCTCCCAAAACCATACAAAATAGCTTAAAATAATACTGCGTCTCATAATCCCTCTGCAAGAATTTTTTGGTTCCTGGGAACATAGGAAACCTCAAAAAGACGTTGGATTGGAGAAAATGATAGCATCAAGAGATTTATAAATAAAAAAATATGATGACGACAGAAAATTGTTTTGAAGAGCACTAATCAAATTTCCTTTTGCACTTTAAATTGATCGATAAAGTGATCGACAATAAATTAGTACTTTATTTTGTGCCGTCTACCGAATGTGTCTTGTAAATGCCCAACATTTTTATATTTTTACATTTTTTTAATTAAGATGGACAAAATGCTTGCGCTGGTCAATATAGAAACTGCAGTAGCAAGTGAGAATTTATTGAGTTAGATGATACGGATTACGGATTACGAAGTGGATTAACGTTTTAATTAAGAAATTTATAATTTAAATTTTTTTTTTTTTGAAGATGAAATATTCATTAGAAACTGTAACTTTTCTAATTTAGAGTTACTTATCCTATGAAGAAAATGTTTGTCCTATTCCATAACATTTTGAGATTTCATTAGTACTCCTGGATGAATCTACATCTTATATTCTTTGTAGTTTATTATTTTTCAATTTTTGATAGAAAACATTTTTGCTTTTATTATTTAGAAGTAATAATCATTTCATTTATAAAACAAATTCATCATGAGATGGTGGGTTGGGATACCCAATCTCCTTGTTGGCATTGAAATCAAATTAGCTCCCTGGTGAATAATACATACACCAATTGACACCTTGTTCTGATAGTACAAATGTGGAGAATTTCATCCTTTTACGTTCCTTTATATATGTTCTCATCCTTTAATGTTGTTTTTGTCGATTCTTTTTTTAAGTTCTTCATATTTCTCATATTAACATATTTTTGTTTTTTTTCATGGTATTGTTGATTTTAATTTGGTATGTTTTTTTGTTGAATACAAAAATTAATTTGAATTATTTAAGTTTTGTCACGTTAGTATTCCTCTTAATTAACATATTTTTTATTTTGTCTTGTCAAGTATGTGGTTGTCTTGTGTTATAATTAAAATAAATTTATTATTTTGTCCAGTGTTATAAGATTTAAAGTATAGGATTTGAGATTATTATTATCTTTAGTAGGGTTTATTGATCAGGGTTTGAAGTTTTTATTTTGATAATTTATGTTTTAAAATATACACTAAAATTGAATAAAAAATTCATTTAAGAATTAAAATATTGATATTTTTTATAGAAATTAAAAATAATATTTTAAAATTTTACAGAGATTAAAAATATATTTGATTTTTAGTAAAAAAAATTATTTAACTTTTATTATTATTATTATTATTATTTATAGTAATACGTTGTTGTTATTAATTTTATTATTAAATGATTATTATTATTATTATTGATGTATTAATGTTCAAACGAGGGAATTTACAAACAAACAAAAAAACAAAGGAAAAGAGAGATATAAAAATAGTTACAAAGCTTAGATTATGAAATATGCTAATAAGTTATTGCGTCTCTCAATTGATGCTATAAATGATGGATTATGTGATGTTAATGGGTCACTTAACAAATAAAATGTATAAGAGATTATACTTTTTCGCCTCAATGCTAATAACAAAGTTTCTAAAATTTATATTAATTACTTGAGGTGGATGTCAACAAGATTTGGTAGGTAAATGATAATGATTCACAAAATGAAAAAGAATTTACAATCTTTGACATGCGTATTTAAAAAATGTCATCGAAAAGATATTTAGTATATTTAAATTGTGGTTCACAATCTTTAAATCAATGTCTCCATTTCTATGTAAGACGCAAGCAAAACCTGTATCGGCATGTGTATCATTTCATAACTTTCTTTGCAAAGAACGTCGTTATGAATTTTTTAGTTAAGCCTATAAATGTATCTTCATGTTCGATATTACCAATTAACAAATACCATAATTAAAAACTTAATGTTCAAATCTAAGAGCAGGAACACATAAATGCTAATTTATGAAACAATATTATAGTTAGAGATACGTGGATAAATGTTAGTCGAAAGATTTAAAAAGTTATATCAATTTTGTTTTTATTTATTCAAATTATATAACATATTTTTTATTTAATAATATAAATTCAAAAAATATTTCAAAAATATTGCATTACAAATCCATTAAAAAGTTTTTTAAAATTTTGATTGTAAATAATATTTTAAAATCTTATGAAAAATCTTTTAAAATTTTATAGAGAGTTTTTTAAAATTTATACATTTTTATAAATTTCTAAAAAATTTATCTCAATACAAACTTTTAAAATCTCAATTTAATATAAGACTAAAAAAAATCTTAATCCAAAACACCTTCTTTATATTAATAATTGAATTATAATCTAAAAACAAAACTACAAGAAAAGTTTAACTTTCTTTTTTGAAAATATTTATTTTAAAAAAAATAGGGTAAAATATTATTGATAATCGGTGTCCACATCAGGCAGACACAAAAGCTAGGGTCTCTATATAAACGAGGTAGCTTTAGCTTAGCTAGCCTTGTAAGTTGTAAGTAGCTGCTTCACTGGTCAACTGATCGTGTGTGTGTGTGTGTGTGAGCATAGCATGTGGTTTGTTTGTTCGCATCGTTCTCGGATCAAGATTCATTATATACTCCTCGTTTCCTTGCCAATCAAATTTGGGGATTTTCTTTCAATTAAAAAAAATAGTTTTTTTTTAGATAATTTAATTTTCTCAAAATAGTAAAAATAATTATTATATTCTTTAAATCCTTCTTCATTAATACTTATTCCATTAAAATTAAAGAGATTATTGAAAAATAAAATATACATCAGTTAAAGATTATTTTTGGATTATAGCATTAAATAAAGTAGAGTATTTTAATTTTATTACTTATATTTAAAACCATATATTATCGAAGAATTTGAAAAGTCTTTCCATAAAGGGTTTAAAGATCCCAACGAAAATAATACTATTGAAAGATATGACATTAACAACAAAGTCAAAAAAAAAAGCATCGATGTAAAATAGACAATAGATTGATAAAGTGACAAAGTGACAGTTACTTATTTTACTTTATTTATAAATAGTAGTTCTTAGTTGAATATAAAAGTTAGATACTTAATTTATGAAACATACTCTTAAATCAAAAATGAATTAAAGCTTTTCAAAAGTTAAATATGTCTTTCAACGTCTTTAAATTTTAATATATTTTTTAATAATTTTTATCTTTTAAATAATGTGTATTAGGTCGATATTTCAATACATTCCTTTATTTCATTTATTTTTATTTGTAAAATTTATATTCGAGTCATTTACCTTCCTGTGTCTTTAATTATAATCACTTTAAACTCACTAACTTTATGTAATGTCAATTTAAATTTATAGTAATTAATCTAATTTTCCTTTTTTCTTCAACAAATATTTCTTTTAACTTAGTCATTAATATTTTTTTCATCCAATTTCACCCTTTAAAACTTTTTAAAACCATCGTTCACACGTAAAACTACACATTAACATATTAAGACTACCACAATTACACTAATTTAATTTTTATTTATATTTCAAATTTCGTTGACTTTTCTTAGTAAACACTAAAATAACTTGATTGATACATATATATTGGAGTACTCAATCATGCTAATTAAATTAGTGTCATTTGACCTAGACGATTAAGGGATGTGTTTGATATTAATATATTAAATCGCTTTGCCATCTTATAAGTCTACATCCTTATGCTTTGGACATGTATTATGTACCAATATATAAGCCAATTTGAGTGACCTAAAGATGATAGAGACGACCAACATCAGCTTAGGAAGACAAGCATAATAACATTGAGCACAACAACTTGTGAAAGAGACAGATAATTGACTTGATGATCAAAAAGATCAACCCATGTCAAACCCAATGGTGGAACGAAGTGTGGTACCTACGCCTCGATTGTAAGAGGATTTCCCCTCCTCCCAATTCTCTCTCACCAACTTATCTCAAAACAAAGAGACCCTTAATAGTAAGGCACTTTAAATATGCCACTCACTACATTTTCATAATATAAGAGCATTTTAAACCCATCAATAAATAGTAGCACATCAAATAAATCATACATAGAAGGGTCAAAGTTTGAACCCTTTGATATTAACATCCCGTTAATAAGTTTTATATTTTGAAAAGCATCTTCAACACATTACTCCCTCAACTCATTTTCAATTCGTTTTTGTAAAAGGATTCGTGTTTAAAGTTCAATTAATACACTATTTATTATTATTTTGTCATTATACAATAGCTTTGACCATTTATCATAGATAAATAAATAGATTAAAGAGAACACAATAAATAGTTAAGAATTATAAGAACATGAAAATTAATTCCATTGAAAATAACAAAAATTATTGAGTATATTGATATGTGTAAATAGCCCTTAAAATGACAACTAAAAAGAAAAAAGGGACTATATACCAAAACAAATAAATTTTGCTACTTTTATAAGAATTATTTGTATTTTTCTGTAAAATCCTGAACTATCGTTTCATTTGTTTCTCTTTCTCATATAAATACTCATTTGTATTATAATAAATTTCTCACTTTTAATATTTATATGTCACTTTATATCACAAATGAAGAGAGATATAGCTCATTTTGTCCATAAAAAAATATTATCAACGAAATATTATTTTTTTTTTCAAAAATATACTCCATATTTATAGTATCTCAAATTTATTTGACTATTCCACAAACTATTATTAATAAGAGTATTCTAATAAATAAAACGTATTTGATTTTTGAAATAAATAAAACGTATTTGATAAATAAAATACTTTTAATGAACCAGATGAAGTAGTTAAAATTGTTATTGACACAATAATAATTAATTTTGTATTAAATTTTAAAAATAATAAATAACCAAGAGAAATATTATTATACTAATAATAATAATATTAATTTTGTTTTTAGATAGTTACAGGTGTTTTTTTTATTATTATTATTATAATAATAATAATAATAATAATAATAATAATAATAATAATAATAATAATAATAATAGTTTTTAAATAAATTTCCATCACTTACTCAGAGTCATAGATCTACCCCTGAAGTGAGGGTTGAGCAAGAGTTGTTGGTGCGTGGAGGTGCCGTAACACTAGGATAAGATGTGAAATTGCCCAAATATGGAGATGGTGTAGGTACCTATATTTGCTCATATTTTAAACTTTATCTGCAATATCCGATATCACATATTCACATATAGTAATCATATTATTCTTTATTTTTAAAATATAAAATAATTTTTTCATTTAAAAAATAATAAAATAATGTCATAATGAGTTTTTCCCTCTTCTCACAGTACAATAGAGAACTACACATTAGTATGATTTAATTGAAGAGGAAGTTCAACTATGGAGATATTCGAAATGTGAAATAATATTTCTTAAATTTTGATTTAAAAAGATTAATTAAACATAAAGTAAATCATAAGTTACAAGTGATTACTATTTGTCAATTCATTCAAGAATAATAATTCATAAGATTGTTTTACAAACTATAAATTATTCAATTAATGATTTAATTGATGATTTTTTTATAGAGTAAATGATCAATAATAATAAAAAAAAAATGTTTCTTTAAAGTAATTTGGGACGGGACGCTAACCCTAAGTGTAACTCAAATTTTGTCGTTTTGTTTTATTTTTTTGGGGACAAGGTTAGATCCATCCAATTGCTTACAAGCCAAGACGAGCTTGTGAGATGGATCAAGTCTTATACACCCTTATTTCATTGTTTGATTCTCATGAGAGAAAGGAAAAGATGTTTATGAATTCAAGTATGACGTTAACATGTTTTAGAGGTATTAATTGTTTAGAATCTTATAAGAATCTTCATATTTATCATTTGCAAAAAGACATCTTTGTGTAAATATTTTAGAGTTAATATGTTGAGAAGTGTAAATGTTTATAAATCGTTATTGACTTCAACTCTTAAGCAATGTAGGACTTTTTGTCGTACTAGAACAATAGTCTATAAGTCAATAGAGTTTGTAAGCTCTTGTACATTAGTTAAACTATCATTTCTACTATACAGTAACAATGATACAAAACAAAACTTCGATGATGGCTAAAGTCGAATTACAATAGCTAGATACAATGATACAACTTCTCGAAATGGTGTACCTGCAATCACTCAATACTCCAAATTTAGACTTGAAGAGAATGTGAGTTATTTTCAGTTTACATGAATTATGTATATACCTTTTATCAGAATAGCTGACCATATTTTTTAAGGGCTCCTTAAAGGAATGTATTTGGTGTTTGTTAGACGGTTCTTTGATTTATGGCGAAATTGCGGGTGATGCGAGGACATGAGTTTGATCGGCTATGTTGATGTCATGCACTATATTATAATGGATATGCAAGATGTTGAATTTAGACCCATTTCGCGTTCGAGTTCATTCGATTATGGGTCAAAGTTCAATCCAAATTAGAATCTAAGTTTAATCCGCGACATTGTCTATTTAAAAAGTTAATTTACCCTTTATTTTACTAGAATCTAAAAAAAATTAATTATTTAAAAAGACAAAATTATAATCTAAAAAGTTAATTAGAATCTAAGTTTTGACTAGAATACAAAAAAAAAATAATTATAATATATTATAAATAAGACAAAATTACATACAAAATCCTTTATTTTATTTAGTTGTATATTGTTTATATTTATTTTTTATACACAAGTCTCTCATCTTTATTATGTTTTCTATTTTTTTTTTTTTTTTTATAAAAACTGATGATTGTTCAAATTAAGTTGTATACGTTATAAAGATAAATAGTTTATATAAAAGATTTAAGTTATAAATTTTTATAAAGATAAACTATCTATGTATATAAAAATAAAAAATAAAAACAGACTTGTTTTAACAGAATAAAATAAATACTTTAAATTAAGTTTTCCTAAAAACAAAAATGTGTATTTAGGTGAACGGTGAACCTATGTTAAAAAAGCTTCCGCCTAATTTAAAAAGCAAGCATAGATAGTCATAGCATTATCAATCTTGGAAAATTAATACAGAAGTGAAATGGTTTTTCCTTCACACATAATATAGAATTTTATAAAATTATTTTTATAATTTCATTTACTAAATAAATACGATATCCTTCCTTTTCTCTTTATACTTCACTTTAATTTCTTTAAACTATTTCAATTAGTTAAGAATCATTTTACAATAAACTAATAGGGAACTGGTTTGTTTTATAGTAACCGTAAATAAATTAAAAAGAATTCTGATGCAGTTACAAGATTTTGGATACAAAATTTTAACACACTTCCAAAAATAAATAAATAATTAAAAAGAGAAAATAAATAAAAAATATAAATTTTAAAATAATTAAATAATATATTTGTCAAAAAATTTAGGATGAGTAAAATATTTAGGATAAATTGATGGAGTATTTTTGTAGGTTTCTTTGAAAGTATTTTCTAGGTTTCTTATTACTATGTAGGACACAGAAATTTAAATGATTCAGCAGTGGTAGTGGTGCATCAATGAGTTAATTTTCTATTTTGGAGCATCTCTTCTATTGCGTGAACGAGCTATGTGGGCCCAGTTAACTCAGTCAACTGACCAAGACTGTGACCCATTGTCAGTTCTAATTCAATCATCACACCTCTATTTTGTCGTTTTGTGATCACTCACTCTGTAAAGCTTTTTTTTTTCTCTTTCTCTCTCTCTCTCACAGACACACACACTCTTCTCTCACTCTGCCCCGTTTTACCTTCCCTTCAATGCTTTTCTTGCCACCCAAATAAACAAGGACAAATCTCACACGTGCCGTGCACGTGTTCATTTACTGAAAAAAGCTAGGGATTAAAATATTATTAGCAAGTATTCAATGGTTTCTTAAATCTTAATCATTCTCATCATTTCTTTCATCCTTTAACTTAATCATAATCACTTTTCCAAGTTTTTCATTCAAGGCTTTTACACATATATTAAAATATATAATAATATTTTGATGAAAAAATAAGTTATTTATTAAATTATTTATCTTAACTATTAATATATTTTTTATTATTATCAATACAAATATAATAATATTTTAAAAAATTTATATATAATAATTATTGAAAAATAATATAAAAATAATAATTAAAATTATATTAAAATTTATAAATAATGTTCGTTTTGAAACAATTTTTTTATTGTTAAAATGATATTCTTCTTAAGACAGTATATTTTTAATTGTCAACTTTTGAGTTAATAGTAAGATTAAAGGGAAAAAATTTAAGAGCAACCGTGCATCACATCTTTGGTAAATTTTATTTATAAAAAATAGAAATAGATTTATTTTCATATTTGAGAGTATGTTAACAAAACTTATTTCCTCTAGAATTAAATGTAAATAAAAAAATATTTACAAAACTGATGTATTTTAAGATTTATTTTATAAAATAAAATAGATTAGATATATATCACTTTTTAAATAATATTCTAATTTTATAAATTGTAAAATGAAGTATACTCCATTTAATATCTATATGCAAACCAAAGTTTATATATAGATTTAACCTACTAAATGAAAATAATCAATTTAATATTTAGATAAATTCGGGTTAAATTTGTCAAAAAGCTGACTAGATAAATTTCAAATTTAGGCTTAAATTAATTTATATGTTTTTATCAAATTTAAGTAGCGTTTGATTATCAACATTAATTTGACAATATTTTACTTTATTTTATTTTTAACAGTATTTTTGACTCATTTCAATATCACTTTTTCGTGAAGACACAATCCAAAAATCCATAAAAAATATTGAAGCTAAATTAATTATATAAAAAGTTAAAGAAATTTTTAATATTTTTTAAAAAATAAATCGAACTAACTTAGTCTATATCATTGCACTATAATTTTTTTTAAAGGCAATAGATCTTAATAGTAATTTTTTTTTAAAAAAAGTGATCTTTAATACATATTAAAACCCATAAATAATATATTAGACATTAATTCCGATCAACAAATATAATTTTTTTAATATATTTTATCTTAATTTTTATTCACATGTATTCTCTCTATATCATAATATAATTAAAATTAAATTATTTTATATTACGAGATGAAAGAAGAATTATTTTAATTTATTTATTTTGTTGTAAAGATCTAAATTTATTTATTTTTAATTATTATTATTATTATTATTAAAGACTAAATTATTTCATTTTAATTTTAATTATCATCAGCGATATAATAATCTCTTTTAATATTGATTTAAGTAGGACTAATTTGTCTCATTTTTTTCTTGTGAATTAAAAAATATTTTATTTTTTCAAAAACTAAATTGAAATTCACAATATTTAATATAAATTAAAATAAATCTTCACATAAAAAATTACACATTTTTGTCTACATAAATTGACACGTTTACTTAAAAATTATTTTGTTTGACACTTGAACAAAAAGTATAGGAAAGAAATTGAATTAATAATAATAATAATAATAATTGCAATAATAGGTCGTAGCTAAAAATGAAATTGGCAACATAATAAACGAGTGCATTAATGATATGTATGTATATTTATGTAAAGCAATGAATAGGTGATTCAGGCACACAGCGAATAAATTGAGGAAAGAAATAATTGTTGTCCTAAGCAGTTTGCAAACAGTTGTCTTAACTATTACACTTAATTTAATTAAGATCATAACCCTTCATCTAATCCATAAATTAACATTACTAAATTCAGCCTTTAATTATGCATAGAAAAGTAGCACCGTTTTTCAATGAACCATTATGCAAAAATGGGTAAAGTACAATCACAAAAACAATTCTGTGGGCAGATACAAACAGAAAATGTACAGTAAAAGTAAATAAATTTCTAGAGAGAGAAAGAGAGAGAGTATTTCAGAAACCTCACTGCTTCGCTGATTTTGAGGCATGCAAGAGAGAAAGAGAGAGAGAAACAAGAGAGAGAAGAGTCGTACTGCACAAGTTTCACACATCTAGTCATTTCTTTTTACTGCATTTGCCTCTCTTCTCTTCAAAACCATTTCTCTTCAACTTTCCAAACCACACACAAACAACCCAGGTGCCTTTTCTTTTTCTCTTTCACTCTTTGCTTTTTCATTTCTCATAACTGATTATTATTATGCTTTTCTATTGTATGATGTATCTATTTTCATTTTGCTTTTGGATTTATCAAACCATTTTCCCTTGAGGTTGGTACCTAACTTTTGTTTGTACTATTGAATAAAAAAGTTTCTTTTTTTTGTTTTTCTTCTCACTTGATGCATTTGGGGTTGAATGGATTTTAATTTTAATGTCATCATTTATATATTTAATTTTCTCGGTTTCTTGATTCATGCAATCTGTAACCTTAGTGTGTGTGATATAAAGTTTAATTTTTTTTTTCTCAGATGTAGATGTAATGAAACTAATTATGTAACATTGTTTGTTGATTCAAAAATTGGTTGATTATTCATTTTATTGTTGTTGGGTTGTTTGATTTATGAAAGAAAAAATTGTTTTTTTGTTGTTGTTGGTGTGATGAACAGGTGTGTTGAGAGAATGCTGAGGAAGAGAAGCAGGTCAATCCAAAAGGATCAACACAACATGGGTCATGTGACAAATACTGATGGTGTTAATTCTGATAACTATTCTCAATCTCATGCTTTAGGGAGAAATATTAAAGGAAATTCAATTTTTAATGTTCCTTGTTTGTTTGTGGGTTTAGGTCCTAAAGGGTTGTTGGATTCTGATTCAGTTAGAAGTCCAACTTCTCCTTTAGATACTAAAGTTCTTTCAAATTTAGGTAACCCTGTTATTAGGAACCAAAAATCATCACTTTTTGAGGGGAATCAAAGGAGTTGGGATTGTTGCAAAGTTGGTTTAGGTATTGTTGAATCTTTGGAAGATTGTGACTGTTCTAGGATTTGTGGCAAAATTCTTCAATCACCTGAGAGTAAGAGCATTAGTCTTAGTTCTCAAATGATGATAAAAAACCTAATTTGTCAAACTTGTTTGGATTCTTTTGAGTCATCTAAGTCTTTGCCTAAGGAATTTTGTAAGGTTGTGCCTGATACTCAAAATGGATCTGTTATCCATAATGGTGAATCCAATGTCCTTTTTGAGATTGGAGAAACTAGCCTAGAGCGTGATGAATCATTTGGGAGAACCAGGTCCTTTTCATTGGAATCATGCAATCCTTTGAAAGTTAACTCTGGATTATCTACTTCCAAAACTGATTCACACATTGATGATTTTGCTGTGAAAGATGTAAGATTTCAAGATAGCTCACCTCCTCATTTTATTGGAGGAAGCCAGAACTCAAATATTTCCCCACCGTCTGAGTTGAAATCGAACGGTGTTTTGATATGCTCTTCCAATGAAATTTTGAAGTCTCTATCAGCTAGTGAGATTGAGCTTTCTGAGGATTATACATGTGTGATTTCACATGGTCCTAATCCAAAAACAACTCATATTTTTGGTGATTGTATCTTGGAAACTCACCCTGATGTATTTGTTAAAAACCATTTTAAGAATGAAGAGAATGAGAAGGAGAAGGAGAAGGAGAAGGAGAATGGAGTGACCCTGATTGGTAACAACAGGTTACAGATTCCTAACCAATATCCTTCTAGTGCCTTCTTAAGTTTCTGCCACCATTGCAACAAGAAACTCGATGAGGGGAAGGACATTTATATCTATAGGTGAGTTAGCACTATTGCATATCATATTAACGTTTTGAATTTTGGTTGCCTTGCTATCCTTGATATTAAGGTGAATTGTTGTCAAATGCGGCAGTAGAGACCTTAAAGACCATGATGTCACGTCTGAGATTGCAGTTGCAGACATTTTATTTCAAAACCATGATATCATCTATTTTGATGGATTAAAAACTGTGATATCATCATCTATTTTGATATACATTTTGGTTAAGATCATGATGTCGTGACTCAGATTGCAGTTGCCGACTTTTTGTTATAACCTTGATGTAATCTATTTTGACATACATTTTCTTCAATGGATTAAATTGATTCTGATACTGGTTTCTTATTCGATATGATTTTGCAGAGGTGAAAAAGCATTTTGCAGTTTAACTTGCCGTGCAATGGAGATTATGATTGATGAGGAACGAGAGAAGTCCAACACTCATTGTGATGAGAACTCTCCAAAGCCAAAACTCGGTGAGCAAATTTTTGAAACAGGAATCCCAACCACAACTACATAAGAGGCTTAACCATGAAAAAGGGTAGACGCAATTGATCATCTGTTCATAATTGAGCTGTGTTTTATGTGCATCTATTAGCAGCCATTGGATGATCGTTTTGTACATCATTGCGTTTGCCTAAACTATAATTTATGGTTTTTGGTGGATTTATTATAATTTATGGCTCTTATGAAGCTGGTTTTGTTTCCTATATATATATATATAGAGGCATAAATGTTGTCAAACTATTGATAGCTTGTAGAAATTAAAGGGTTGAAGCCTATTTTTATGGCTTCCTCTTTTGAAATTTTCTGTCTTTATTATTATCTCTATATTATATCTATATATATGTCAATGTTACTGTGGTAGTTTATACATCCTATTGCATTGTCCTACAAATTGAGACATTTAGCAGAGTGTTGTATTCTTTTTACAGTTCCTTTTCACCAGTCATCAACTTGATATAATATACTATGCTTTATTTAGAGGAATCCTATGATAATTTTGTTAGGTAAATGAATCTAGTGTAGAGGCCAAGATAATGCATTTTTAAAATATGTATTAGAAATGCTGTGTATAATATCTCTCCAATCTTCTCATCTTTATAACTTAAAAGTAGTAATATTAATATCTTCTTACAACAATAATAATAATCTAACATGTTAATATTGGATTTCCATTACTTGCAAATTGAGAGGCAAAACCTTTACTTTTCTATTTTCTGTTGACTTCTTCTTATAAATTCTCTAATCATAAATAATTTATTTATATGAAAACACAATAAACAGTATCATGTTCATCAAGAACAACCATTTCCTCATATTGATAACCAGACAGAATACTAAGGGTAGCATAAATACTGGATCCAATGATATCATACTTATTTGAATATAAAATAAATCAATCACAAATAATAACAATGACTTCATGTCTCTTCCACCTTAATCTCTCTTTACATGAAAAGAAGTGAGAATGTGTTTCTTTGATTTGGTGTATTTAGAATCACAACTTTTATTTGGGTGTAAGAATCACAACCTTTCTAAAGTGTATTAACCTCAAAGGTTCTTGTAGTCCCTCAATGAACTGACATTGACACCTAATCTAATATTTTAATAACATCTACTTTGTTAGTTGTCTAATGAACTCTCTAATATATATAACTACTATAAATATAATTAATATATTTTTTTAATACTCCATTTGGTTCTTAATATAAGAAAAAATTATAAAAATTGCAAAGACCAATGAACATATTTAATGCTATAAAATTTAAATGGTACTTCATCACGTCCTAAATATAAGAATTTTTGGTAATATATATAAAAAAGTTACCACTTTTAGGTGTATTTATTGTTTGAATTAGTTTTATATTTTTATTTAATATGTTTATCTTTTTAATATTATTAATGAATATTTAATGTTTTTAATATATATATATATATATATATGTATGTAAAAATAATCAAAAAATTAAAACAATTAATGAGAACATTGATTTTGATATTTTTTTGTTTGTTTGTTATTTTCTCTAATGGGACTTGGTAATATTCCAAACATACCATAGTATTAAATGTCTTATGAACACTTGGTGGGTTCTAGTAAATATAAATCTCATATTAAAAATAGGGGTATAAAAAGAATTCTAACAATTAATATGTATCTTTTTCTTATATTTGAGACTCAAAATTAAATGTTTTCTTATATGAAAGACCAGATAGAGTATTAAGATTATCAAACAATCTATCTACAAATGAGAAATGATTATTTAAAGTTCATCCCTTCCATGAATGATTTAAAGATTTGGTGTTATATCAAGTCTTGTCTGGTACATTCACACACACAAACCAACTTTATATATCAAAATTTATGGATTGTGCCAGTTTTGTTGTTTGTTTGAACTTTAATTTTCATCCCTCATTTTCTCTTTCTTTTATATTAAAATTGCTCTTCTCTCTTTAATTCAAACCAAACAATCTACAAATGAGAAAACGCCATGTAAAACGTATCACTTCCATTCATTTCAAACCAATGAATTTGCGCTTAAATCACACAGATGATTCCAAATCCAATATATTAAACAGTATGCATGATAAAATAGCATTGCCTATAAAAAAGTAGCATTAGTTTATTTGAATAAAAGATTAAAGTTAACCTTTACATTCAAAGATTTAATTGCTCAGATACAAGACCACCATGATAGAAGAATGGAGTTTAAATTATCATGATTACACATGTTGCGACAATTAACTATTAACTATGCATTTTTATTTATTTTGATAACATTGCAATTAGAACCTAACTGTTACGGACATTTCACAAACTGAACTGGTGTTTTAATACAGTTCACTCACACTTCCATTTCTGTGAACACTTAAATCTCACTCATTGTGTAAATTTTTTATTTCATTCTCTTCATTATGAGATGTAAAGAAAAAAAAAAGTCAAATACATTAACAATAATATTAATATATTTAGATAGAGTAATGTCAAAAAACATTTTTACATTTTTACACCCAATTTGTTATCAGTTTCTTGAGTGAGTGAGCCACCTAAATGAAAATACTAAATTTAATTGATTAATTAATTGTGACAAATAACTTCCTCCTGTATGAATTTATTTTTATTTTTATAGTTATTGTATTATAATTATTTTCATTTTTATGTATTAGATATTAAAAAACATTAATTTTAACTAGCTCTTTAAAGTAAAATATTTATTCCGTATATGCTTGAAATACTAAATATTTATCTTTGTTTCGTGCATTTTTTCATTTCTCAACAACAAATATTTATCCTAAATTATTTTGCATATTAATGACAAATATTTGCTATGACTTTAATAAATTGTGTTTTTTTTTTGTCCATGACAATTATTACTCATGTAACTTTTTATATTTATCCTGTGATTTTTATATTAGTGACTAATGTTTATCTTATATTTTTTTATCTATCGATACCAACTTTTTATTATGTAGATATTTTTAATATTTATTGATGATAAATAAATATCTCATTTTTTTATATTTTATTAGTGACAAATTTTTGCATCTGTTTTTTTTATATATATCCATCATAAATATTTTTTTTGTGTTGTTTTTAAGCATCAATCACAAATATTTTTTCCGTATTTTTTATATTTTTCACTTGCAAATGTGTCATGTTTTTCTTTTTTGATGTATTAATAACATATTTGTTTCATGTTTTTGATATTTATCAGTAATCAATATTTGTCTCATTTTTTATATATATATTTTTCAGTAATAAATATTCATCATGTAGTTCTTTTTATATTTCGTCATGAAAAATATTTATCAGCAGATTAAATTTCATCAACAAGAAGAACGATAGATAAAATTTCTCAGGTGGAAAATTTTCGATATGTATTAAACTGTTTCACTTTACCTCAGGTCTCCTAAGAGCCAACCTTTTCAACATAAAATTAATAGTAACTTAACCACAAAGATCTTTAAATAAAACATTTGTGAGTGATATGTTGAGGAATTGGCCAAAAAAATCATATGCCAGTGGTTTCTGTTTGGTGTTTGGTTATTAAAAGCTTGCCCATGTATATATTATTGGAGTTCTGTGAACGTGCTAATAATTTGCAAACAGATTTCTAAAAGCTTAGTTTGGTTTTGTTTGGAAGAATCAACTCAATTCAGTTCTACATGCACAAAGAGTTCCTTTATTTAATCTAAGAAACAGTTCAGTTCAGAAATATAAGAACTAAGTGAACTGAACCAAAAAAAACAGTTCAGTTAGGAATAAAATAAACAGATTGGCTAAGTTCAAGTTCGGTTTTCATCAATCCTACCAACAGTAACCAATAATAGTTTATCACGTTTTCTAACTGATTTTCCCTTGCAAAAACTGCAGTTCTCAATTGAATAATTTCCCAGTGCATTAGTATCTCTTAATGGAAAGTCCATGATTTTTTTCTCAACAATATCTAATCTTTTTCTTAAAATGGGAGATTTATTTCAATACAGCAAAGCTATTTGCTTTGCAAATGCAATTTAAAACCATGAAAATCACATGGAAGTTATTATGCCAATAATAAATATATATAATATTAAAAAGGAAAACCAACCTAGAATGAACCAAGGATAATTTCATCAAATCTAAAAATTAAAAATTTCACTAAACTAATAGCAAAATTAAAGGATTTAATCAAACAGACTGAAACCCATGTCGTCATCGGATTCTTCAGCTGGCTCTTCCTTCTTTGCCTCCTCCTTGGAGGCAGCAGCAGGGGCAGCACCGGAAGCAGCAGCAGCTGGTGCAGCAACTGCAGCTACAGCAAATTTACTTGGGTCCTGCATTGAACAAAATTAATGAATAAGAAATATGGAACTAATGGATCAATATTTAGCATTAAGATCATTAATATGTTGTAGCCAATACCTTCAAGTACTCCTTAACCTTGTCTGCCTCAGGGGAAGAGTATTCTGTAGCAACTGCTACAGCAAGAACGTTCTTGTAGGCATTGACAAGCATGTGAGGAGCAGCAGCAAGTGTTGGGTATGAGATGGCCAATGAGAGTGAGGTAACCATAGAGACCCCAATAGCAAATTTCTCAATGAGGGCATCCTCAGTGAGGTCAAGAACCTCAGGGCTAAACACTGAACCATTGTCATAAACAGAAAGGACCACAAGCCCATAGGAAAAGGGCCTTATGCCCAACTTGGCAAGCAATGCAGCTTCAGAAGATCCAACCTTGTCTCCTTTCTTAATGAGTTCCACAGGGGTAATGATTTCGACAGTACCCTTGTTAATCTTGGTAGGAATGTTGAGGACCTAAAGTGGAGAATAAACATAAGTTTGACATCCACAACAATAATTTTTGATGTTTAAAAGAAGAAGAGATTACAGACCTGGAAGAAAGAGGTCTGAGAGGGGTCGAGACCTGTGTTGCCTGGAGGAACAACGACATCAATTGGAGCAACCAAACCAACACGAGCAGGAGCGCCCACCTATATAGATTTAAGACAAAATGTTATTGAATGAACATTCAACTAATAGGACAAGTGAACTCATTCAGCAACATTGCTGCAACTGTCGTGCATAATAAAAAAATAATAACAGTTTTCATAATTAGGATATTGGCAACACAAATCAATTATATCAAAACCATGGTATCCAACTAGATGGGGGCATCCAAAAACTGCAAAATTGAGAGTATACAATCAAGGTACTAGTACAAGAATCAAACTTGGGAACAACATCATGAAACAGTCCATGCTTATAATAAAAGAGACATTCAATAGCCAACAATGTTTTACTGAATAATTCAGTGATCACGTGATCACGTGATTCGATCACACATTGTAATACCACAACATTGTATAAAAATGAAATAGAAAGTCACTTCACCTTGTACTTAGCAACCTCTTCGCTAACTTCCTTCAAGTCACCTTTGGTGAAAATCAAACCTACATTTCCCTGATTCAAAAAACAAAACATTAAACAGATAGTTAACGCAAGGGTTAACAACAATAACCACAAATCCTAGCTTGTTTGAGTCTCATAGCATTCTATTTTAGTTATTTAAAATTTTAAAACTAAAAAAATGTTTATTTATTTTTAAAAGCTGTTTTGTAAAATTATTTTCAATATTATCTGCAAAACAGGATAAATAGTGTTTCACTTCACATTTTTTCAGTTTTTTTAATTCCCTAGTGAAAAACTGTTCAAAAAAATTAGATTATCAAATAAATTTTCGGTTTTTCTCGTCTCGAAATCTGATTTTAGAAACAGTTTTCTAAATCAAATTTGTAAAACAGTTTTTAAAAACTAAAATATAATAGTGTTTCAAACAGTCTCAAAATAACCAAATTTCGTATTTGTATAGCAAATTAACCAACCCAAGGCTTAATCGCAAAATCAGTAACACAAGAAACAAAATAACCAAATTTCACACGCAAAATCACTAACAGAGACGACCCTTTATTAATGGATCAATAAAACAGTGAAAGCAAAATAGAAGATAACTTACGACAAGAAGGGGAATAAGGTTGAGAAAGGTCTTGTTGCCGGTTTGCTCAGCGTGAATACGAATAGAACGCTTCATCATAGTGTTCTTTCCCATGAGAACAACCGAGTCACCACGTAGACCGCTACGAATGCTCTGTAGCTGATTGGATCCAACGTTATCAGCGTGGACAACAAGAATTTGAGAGTAGTCATCGAGAAGTTGGCAGAGCTTAGAATCGTAAGCGATTTTCTTCTCGGCTTTGGTTGGTTTCACCGCCATTGATTATAATAATGAGGTTGATATGGTTCGGAGGAGAGACTGTAAGGGATGAGTTTTAACACCAGAGATGAAAAAGATAAATTAGGGTTTTATTTGGTTTGTTAAATTCCTTGGTAGGCCCAGTGGGCTTTGTCAGAGAGCTATAGAATCGCGGTTTTTTTTTTACTGAACTCCCATTCTAGACTCTATATATAAGACTTCTTTTATTAAATCATAAATATTAAAAAAAGTTAATTGTATTATTAAATTTATTAGTAATTTAAATTATTTTATTATTTTATTTTTGAAGAGAGAATTTTGATTTATATTTTCGATGTAATATTTATTGCATTTAAGCAAAAAACATAATTAGAGGAAGATAAGTAAAAGAAAAAATTAACGCAATTGAATAAGGAAAAAATGTCTTATATAAAGGGACAAGGAAAAATCTCAAAAAGATATTATATTTAAGGACGAATATAATATCAATTTGCTATATTAATGTTGATGTTGTGTTACTCATAAAGCTGTTTATTACTGGTTAAAAACTTTATGACTTGTGTTATGTTGATGTTGCGTTACTCAAAACACTATACTCAAGTTTATTACTGGTTACAAATTTATGACTTGTATATGTTGATGTTGCGTTACTTGGAACACTATAGACAAGTTTAATATTAGTTAAAAACTTAAATGAGTATTGCTAACAACACTTTTTTTAAGTGGTGTTTTCAGTGGCAGACGAGTGAGTAACACGTAAGAACCTGCCCATATGAGGGGGACAACAGCTGGAAACAATTGCTAATACCCCATAGGTTGAGGAGCAAAAGGAGGAATCTGCCCACGGAGGGGCTCACGTTTGATTAGCTAGTTGATGAGGTAATAGCTTACCAAGGCGATGATCAGTAGCTAGTTCGAGAGGGTGATCAACCACACTGGGACGAGAGGATAATCAATAGTTCGCTTCTTTACTGAGGATGATCGATAATGGGAAAAAGCCTGACAGAGCAATGTCGCGTGGAGGAAGAAGGCATACGGGTCGTCAACTTCTTTCCCCGGAGAAGAAACAATGACGATATATAGGAAATAAGCAATGACTAACTCTATGCAAGCAGTCGCGATAAGATAGAGGATGCAAACATTATCCATAAATAATTGGGCGTAAAGCGTTTGTAGGTTGTCTTTTAAGTTCGCTGTCAAATCCAAAGGCTCAACCCTGAACATGTGGTGGAAATTATCAAGCTAAAGTAAGGTAAGGGTAGAGGGAATTTCCGGTGGAGCAATGACATGCGTATAGATTGGAAGGAACATCAACGACGAAAACACTTTGTTGGCTCGACACTGACGCCGAGAAACAAAAGCTAGGGGAGCGAATAGGATTAGAGACCCCAATAGTCCTAGCCGCAAACGATAGATACTAAGTGATTGTGTGTATCGACCCGTGCAGTGTTGTAGCTAACACGTTAAGTATCTCGCCTGGGGGGTACGTACACACTGCCCATCACACTATGGGAAATGGACATGCCCGAAGTCATTACCTTAACCGCAAGGAGGGGAATGTCGAAGGCAGGGCTAGTGACTGGAGTGAAGTCGTAACAAGGTAGCCGTACTAGAAGGTGCGACTGGATCACCTCCTTTTCATATAGAGCTAATGGTTTTCGGGTAGTTTGATTTCACACAGTTTCACACCCCAGAAAAGAAGCGAAATATGTCTTAGCTTAATTTTTAGATGGAAGTCTTCTTTCGTTTCTCGGTGGTGAAATGAGATTAAGCTCATGAGTTTATTATCTTAGGTCGGAATAAGTTGACAGAAGCTCATTTTCCCCATGTCTGACCGCATTATTTTATTAGGTGAAATACATGTGAATCCCACCACTTTAAAAATAATTCCACAAAAAGTTGAAAATATTTTATGTAGTACAATATCATGCATTACTTTATAAAGTTTTTTTACTTTTATTTTTGAAATGTCTGGTCAAGAATGCAATTTTTTTTTTTTAATGTTTGCTTCAAATTTTATTAGGCACACGGTTCGTTGTGAAGGTTATTTTAAGATTCAGATTTGGTTATCCCAATGATCACAGTTAGTATATAAAATATTACAAAGTTAATGGACTTAAATTACATATGGGATGGGTAGGGGTGGATATAATATCCGGATCCGACCGACCCAATAAAAAATTTAAATTTGCGGACGGGTTTCTTCGGGTTAATGGGTTGAACGGGTGAAAAATAAAGGTTCATATGGGCTTAAAGGGTCGGGTTCGGATGAGTAATTTGAATCCGTCGATATCCGAATTCAACCGAATTATATTATTATTTTTATATTATATATTAATATTATTAATTTTATATTTTATATTAATATGTAAAATTAAAATACATTTAGTACTACTATAAAAATGTATTCATGTCTCACAAACACAAAACCACATGACAATTTTTTTTTAAAAAAATCCAATAACATACAACCCCAATAGCCCAATCTAATCAAGAGTGACTTGAGTTCAATAAAGCAAAAAAAGGCTCAATAATTTTTTTTAAAGAAAAACAAAGTAAAAAAGTTTAATAAAGTCCAACCCATTTTTACCCACCCACACGTAACCGACACCCGACGTACCCAAACCCAATGTATCCGATTTAAAAAATGGATGAAATTAGGTCGATAAATTCCACCCATATATTGGGCCGATTTCACATTTTTAGCCCGACACCGCCCAAACCCGCCTGATGTCCAGCCCTAGAGATGGGTGTTGGTTGGTGGGTGGGATTCACAATATCATTAAAGAGAAAAAGTTATTAGGGATCAAGAACCAAATTGGACTGCGCCAAAAATTATTAAAATGTTTCTTTCAACTAAGGTGGGCAGGTGGCTTTGTTTAATTTAGAGGAATGAAGTATAATGTCTCACAAGAGTTTACTAGTGAGCATGCTGGAATATTATTCATTTTTGATTCGCTAGATTTGCTTATTTTTCATTTCTAATAACTTTCATTTTGAAATGTCTTGTTGGATTTTTGCTGGAATATGAAGATCTTTTTTGGATATAACTATCATATTTTGTGTGTCTTTTTTGTTATTGAATATGTGATAACTAAAATTAATTTTGTAAATGAACCGTTAATATTTAGCATAAAAATTATATTTAAACTCAAAAACTATAAATCATAGTTTCAAATTAGAATCAATTCTAAAAACAAAATCAATTATATTCGATAGTATTTAAATATATTAAAATCAATTATACGCTTTTAAAATTGATTTTGACTACTTCAAAATACAATCAAAATACAACTAAATGTCCACTTAAGCGGTGTTTTCTTGAAGCGACCCTTAGGTGACGCCTTCTTGAATTATTTGAAGCGACTCTTAGAGCATTTCCAACGGTAAACTGAGTTCATTCAATGGAATCCACCATGCCACATCATATTGAAATAATTTATTCATTTTTTACTCCAACGATAAACTCAGGAGTTCAACTAAAAAAAAAGGTAACCGCGATGAAGTATCGTTCCTTCTCGAAAGTACACACCTTAACACAACTCCGACGGTAATCTCACAAAAAAAATTAAATTTTACGTACGGAGATACTCTTAGGTGGCCCAAAGATAATCTTTTGTTTTCTTTGAAGTGCCCTTACATGGTGCCTTCTTGAATTCATTTTCTCTTACCAAATTAAGTCCCTTTTGTTCAAGCTGTCTCTGTCTTCTATTATGAGCAATTCTTTGCAAGATTCCAACATATAAGTAGCTCTAAATTCCTCTATTGAAGGTTGTTATTGGTTTTTTAACTCCATGAGAAGCAGCTTAAAATCTTTGTTTAAATTCTTATTTGTTTAAAATAGAAACATCGAGAAGAAGAGAAAACCAAAAGGAGAAAAGAGTCGGAGACAATATAGAGGCAAGGGTTCCATAAAATGCAATGTAAAATCCCAACAGTACAAGACCATAGAAAAGTATAAATATTATCAGCAAAAAAGAATGTATAAATACTAAAGACACCAAAGATTAAACTACCTTTGAAATAATATAACATTAATATCTAGTTCTAATACTAACTGTGTTCATCAAAGAAACAAACGGAACACAAGGCACTAATTGCAACGTGAAACAGCATACACAGATAGGTGAAATTCCTACTCATACATTTTCTTCGTACTCAACTAAATACATGTTTGGATCTGCGGGAGTCTCATAAAATCACAACGAATCACTGTGATTTTGTAAACACTACACTTCTTCAATTCAATAAAATTACCATATCATCACGATTTTTTTAAACCTATCATGATTCCAAACATGCACTCAATGCGACAAATGCAGGTGGGTTGACACTATCTTCACAAGAATGAAGTGAAAATTCGTTTAATGATGACACAAATAGATAACTATAATCACTTGTTCAGCCTCTTGTTTGTCGTGTGTTGTAGGATTTGCAGTTCAAGCACTTTTGTGCAACGAGATGAAACTGAACATGTGAGTTTTCGCCACAATCATTGCAAAGTATCCAAACCTGTTAAGAGATTATTATGTTAGTTGCAATGAAAATGCAAATGCATAAAATCTTGGATTAGTAACTAATTAATCATATATCATCCACATAGTTGTATAGCCACAATATATGGACAAATGTGCATTTGTTACATACTAGAAAAAGTAATTTTCATATTTAATAATTTAGAAGATTACAAACGTAAGCTATTTATATTTGTTTTTTAGATACGGACATTACGCTGGTCTGAGTGGATTTGAACTCAGAATCCCTTAAGCAAGGTCATAAATTTAAAACTTGTGTATGAAAAAAATGTAGTTGAGGAAAAACCCCAATAGAGGTGGCCAACCAAGTTCTCTTGGTAGAGAATAGTCATCAACCAGTTGATACTTTGCACCAATGACATGATTAACAAAAAAAATTGTTTTTTTTTTATTATTTTAATAAAGACCATAACAATGAAAAACTCCTAAAAGTGATTATTTAAAAAAAATATATTGATCTTTTTAAAAAAAAGTTGTGACAGACAGGTCCTAAAACAAAGGACTAAACAGAAAACTTACCATTTTATTAAGATATGGTTCAGGCATTGGTGTAGCAGCAATCTCCAAGTCAATTTTTTCCCAAACCTTTGACATATCACAAACTGACTTTGAGCACAAAGGACATGCATACCTGATGAAAAATCAAATACAAAGTTTAGGAAAAACGCTACAATAGAAAATTAGAAATAGATAAGCATGACGGCAACAAGAGCTTTGTGATACTCACTGGAAATGTTCCCTCATTTCATTGAGACAGCTCTTATGGATTGTATGTCCGCAAAGCAAGACGGTGACATCGGTAACAGATTCAAACAAGTACTGCAATCACAACTTTTGGCTGTGTAGTTAAGAAAACATATTCAACAAATTGAAAGGGGCCAAAGTGCTAAAGTAAACAAGTTGTACAATGTTACCTCAAAACAAACAGGGCAATCGTGATGCATTGCTCCCTCCACGCAAGGGTGACTGTTTTTCAGCAGAGTTGAGTAGCAACAGCCTGTGCAAATAAATCATGAAAAAATAAAAATAAAAACAATTACAAAGCATTTTAAAATATTTGTTGTTCTTAACCCTCAGATTTCTAAGGGAAAGGGGTCTTGATAATCAGGATTCGAAGCTGTTGTTCTTACTTATTACTAAGAAGTTTCGGAATGCAAAATATTACTTACCACACTTGTAGCAGTGGAAGAAATTCTCACATCCTCCGGTTCTGTTTTAAACATTAGAATCAATCAGTCTGAATTTTGATATGAAACACAATTCAACAAAGAAAAGTACACTAAAGTGTCAAAATATACTTCATAAAAAAAAACTAGATATTGGAACTGAAGGCAAAAACCGAGAAAAGGCACAAAGAAAAGGTCACTTTAACCCTGGAGTAGGAGTAATAGATTCTATATACCTTGATATTTCAGATAACCATATTAACCTTCTTATATTAAGTGTCATATTTGGAATATTTGTTTGTTCATTATTTGTTACTTTAGATTATCATTGAAACATTAATTATTTTATTCATTAATATATTTTTATTTATCTTATCTCAGCCACCTTATCACAACACTACTACTCTACATTAGTAAGGGTATTCGGGTATTTTTGTCTTCGAATCTCATTTTATCATAGAAATTAGTGCACTCAATGAATTTTTTAAGTGTGCATAATCTTAAACAACAGTAAATATGAGACAAAGGGAGTATCTAAACTTGTTATCGGCTTGTACCTGCAAATTCCACAACCACTGCAATGGTACTGTTGCTTAGATACCTGCATAACATAAAATAAATAAGATAATAATACTATCATCTTGCACGTTCTGTGTAGCAATTTTGTGAAGGGGCTGTCAGCATTACAGCACAAGGTACATAATGCAAGCCTGTATAGTTTAATAATTCTTATAATCAATCTTTCATCAAATGACATGCTAAACTTAAGGTGGAGAACAGACACCAGCTTGTGCCTGTCTCACACACATAACATAAAAAATATCAAACATGAAAAGCTAAAAAATCTGCAGTTCCAGGGTTAATTACTTACATCATCGTCAAAGAGCTTACACGTCTCGCAGAAGTATTTACCCATGCACACACCGCAATTGGTACAGTTCTGCTGAACCTACATGCAGCAGATATCAATGAAAGAAAAAAAGAAGTTTTCAAGGCCGATTAACGTAGTAGATGACTTGACAAATTATGCACAAGTCAATAATTTAGTAACTGGAGGGGAGTTTTATAGCACTGAGTTGCTCTTTTGAACTAGCGTTCAGGTCTTCCCTTACAGTTAAAATATCATAATGGAGAATATACCATGATAGTTAAGAAAATCTAAACTCACCTCTTGTTCTGTTCCACATAGTGAACATATGACCTGAAAAATTAGAGTAATTCATTAGCACTGTTTAAAGAACAAAAGAAAAAGGATCATAAATTGCAGATATTCAAACAGGAGATTTTAAAATAAATGAGTATACCTGTTTGACTTGATGGCGGGGAATGTCGTGTCTGTGTTTCTGATCAATGTTGATGCTATTCTGCAGAATAACAAGATAAAAAAAGAGTAAGTTCCACCGGAAATTAAAGCGATGGTACAGTACAAGAGTTAAAATCACAGGTATTATGATCATGCTTGATAAAAGCCATGATATATAGGGCTTGTTAAAGAGGGGTATTTCATTTAAGACAAAGAAAGTAGTTGATTGAATCGACTGATATTTTCTTTTCAATTTCACCACCAATCTAAATAACTTATATTGGGAGGGCCACAACAAAAATAGAAATAATTTAAAAGCAGAATATTTTTTATTGATCTATGCTCATTGTCTCTGAAATTTGAATGACAATAATAAGACAAGCATCGTGAAATTTACTCACTTTTGCCTCATTATGACAATGGCGGCAATCAAATATCTCATTGCAACAGGGAGCCCTAATACGACATCTTCTCCGGTAATGTTGACATCTGCAGAAGAAATTATGTCATTTTCACATAAGTTAAGCGATGCAAAAACTCTTAAATAGCAATTAGTGAAGAAATATAAGTATATATACCCATATTCCATATATCCTCTCTCTGGCAATGGTAGATTATACACATCTTTCTCTTTGATAAGCTTCATGTCATTGCACTCAAACTGCAGAGGCTCAGAGTGCATCACTGCCACCTCTCCCATGAAGCAACAAGCAAAGTAAGCAACGCTATTGCACTTTTATTATTCTGATTTAAACACAAATTAAAATGTTGTGACAGAACAGAATAACGAACTTTGGAGTTCGTTGGAAGAGAGAGAATAGGAAGGCGATCCAATTCCCAAAATATATAATCCACGGTGGCAGGCGGGTCCTATATCCGGAGTTCCACTGACCCGAATGGAATTTAATCTTTAATTAATTAATTTCCAAAATAGCCACGTGGCAATAATATGGTTGCGTGTCACTACCATATCTAATCTATTAAATGCGCCCTACTTTTCATGTCTCATTCTCACATAGTCGCTTTGTCTTTCGCACCTACATATTTTCAAGTTCATACTTTCTTTTCCTCCTGCTTTGTTTTTTTTATAATAATAATACCAATCATTTATATTTCAAGCTTATCTTAATGAAACAGCATACAATTTCAAAACACAATTATGATTAGCTTAATATAAATATAATCGGTGTTTGAGTAGTAATTAATCAACGTTGTTGCTTTATGAAGTGGAAAACGAAAATTGCGTCTTTATATGCCAAGTGGAAAGGCTTTTTGTATCGTATACTCAATATATATAAAATGTTTTACGACAAATGATTGCTTTCATAATCGGAACAAAATAAGTAATCAATTATTGTAAGAAGATTCATCAAATATATTAGTGGATACTGTTGAATAGAACATTTAGAAAAGCAAGTCAAATTAGTTTTATATACACAACACGCATCCTTACATAAATTTACATGCTACCAATTGGATCAAGCAATTTGTAACATTAGAAAAAAGAATTCACCTATGCATACGGAAACTATACGTATAGTAATATACAAGTATATCAATATCAAACCGCAGCTTATCGATTTATTTATTCATTGGTAACAGATAAATTTGATTCTATATTGGCGACCCAAGAAATGTCTTTGTTCTGGTTAATTTACGTAATAATAATTATGATGTGTGAACATTTTTTTTTTAATGTCAAGATACAATAACTTGCGCAACATGCGGAAACTTAGAAAACTTACGAGTTGTGCTTGTGATGCATGAATCTTACCTTGGCTATAACAAGAAAAAAAATTCATGATAGTATTTTTTTTTTTTTGAAAACAAATATAATAATGTAATATTTGATGAGTCCAAATATTTTCTATATAGTTCAAAACCATAGTAATGACGAGGAAAATGGAGATGTGTTAACTGCTATACAAGTAGTTGGTTACTCAATCGTAATAGCTCTTGTTTTAGCTCTTGTTTTCTTTACAAGATAGTAATAGCTCTTCTGATGATAATCTTGTTGAACTTGGAGAGGGTGGATTTGATTGGCACACATCTTTATCAACATTTATTTGAACCTTTTTTGTTATGAAGCTCATCACCAGAGTATATATCCTCCATTCTATTAATATAACAATGTCAATTCACTATTAATTTGCAAGGTAGGGTCTAGTGTATAAGCTGTTGAGTTCAATGGCTCCATGCAACCACCATATAGTTGTTGCCATTATCAGCCATACATTTCTTGAATGACAAATAACTACATAGATTTCAAAGTACCTTCAAGCTCAGGGGGAAATGAATATTATCAGCCATAAATAATACCTCAAATTCGTGTAATTACCTTTTGTGCGACATGCTGATACAAAAAGAATGGATCAAACTGCAACCAGAAAATCATGATAATTCAGATTAGTTCAAAGGAACACTAGCATTGGCAAGAAAACATATAAAGAATATAAAGCAAATCATTGAGATGGATTTGTTGTATTAGACTTGATCGTATGATAAATATTTGCTTACCCTGATTGCATGGCGGTAGATCTACCTCAATATGACAACAGCTTGAAAGATTCTATAGAGGAGCCACCACAAACCTCAAATAGCCTAAAAAATAGCCGTCGCTCAAACTCCATCTGCACTGCATTTGGAAGGTCAAGAGTCTTTTAGTTTACTTAAAATAACTAATCAGATTGTGAATGGAATTTCAATAACAACACATTCTCCCACTCCCCAACAGCCCCAACCAATGACATATAAAAGTAAAGTTGCTTGCACTTCAAGAAAATTACTTCTCTGGACAGAGTGTTGTGGTTTTATGAACTGTGTAGTTGTGGAACCATCTTAAATCCTTTTTAATTCTTGCAAATCGATAGCTCAAGTGAAGTAGCTTCAACTGAGTATGCATAAAAGTGTGTTTTAACCCAAACAAAATCACTCTCTTTTCAAAACTCACTGGAGGCGTTGAAAAAGCAGAGGACTTCCAGCTATTTGAGAACTTAAGTCAGGGGCGATAGGGTGTAGTAATCCACTATTCGACAAGTCTTCCATGGCTTTAATCTCTTGTTGCAAACGAGCCACATGTAGATTGGTATGATCAAGAACTAAAGGATCATCTGGAGGATTATTGAGAAGGGTGAGCAAAGCCTGTTTATATATTTGAGAAGACAATAATGGTCTAGCAACTTGCCGATTTCTACAGAAAGTTGCCATCTTGACAACATGTTTACAAAGGTTTCCCAGCCTAGAACACGAACAATCGCAAAGCGAAAATTCAGAGCCAGGATTCCAAATTGTATATACCAAGTCTCTGTCAGTCTGAGATGATACTTTGGCAAGATGGAGATTTTGCTCATCCAGTACCACATCAACATCCGGAATACGAAGAGCACAATACCAAGCATTAGTGGAGAAAGAATTGTCACGAAGATTCTCAAAATAGCCTGTCTGTGAACTGTATTGATCTAGCCAGTATAATGAGTGAAATTCAGTAGTTAAAGTGTGGATTAACCAGTCAACTCTTGACCAGAAATTAGCATATTTCTCCTTCAAAAGAGTGGATTTTAGTTTTAGGTGATAGGATTCGATTGCAGCATGTGGCTCGAGAGTTGTCACAGGGAGCGAATTTATGCCATTAATCCACACATCTGCACAAGGAGGAAACCCGGTAATCCTATTATAATAGAAAATAATCTGAATCGCAGAGTGTTAGATAGGAAAATGATTATAATGTAAGGCTACTAAGCTAGGGTATATGCTTCTTCAAATGAATACAAAATTAACCATCAGTTGACAAATACCTATAATAGCAAGACTATGACTCTTGAAGTAGTCAATGAAGGCACACTGGTCAACAAAAATTTGCATAAGCTCTTCAATTGCATCCATAGCATTTGGTCCACATCTTGTAGAGTACAGAATCCATCCCAATTGCCGAAACATCTCTCGCTGCACCTCAAAGTTGCAGCATTTCTTGAAAAGCTTTTTTATCCAAGTACGGCGAACATGCCAAGTACACAATAGGATGCGACACCGGAATGCCTCTCTGCAACAAGCAAGACCTCGCTACATTTCCTATTAAGGATGGTTCTCTTGAAAAAAAAGGGTAAAAAATAACCACACTAATCTCTTTACCTTATGATAGAATAGTTAAAAGATGGATCATCCAAAAAAATAGCATTAGGCCTCCATCCGGGATCCTTGGTCCGTAGTCTTTCAGATAGCAGTACAATCCATTTATGAATATCCTTACCAACAAAAGACGAGGTGATGATCCACACAACTGGAATTGCATTTTGAGATGAATCGAAAACGAGTAACGAACATACCGGATACTGCAAGGGTCAAAAAAGAAAAAAATATGAGACATTCTACACTCCTTCAACATTCTTCTGAAATAATTAATCTTTTAATATAAACATAACGAGGTTTGTACTTTATTCACAATTATGTCGATAGAACTATAAGTGCAACTAAATAATAAAATGTAAACAAGTATTTTCTTGTTTGAAAAGACGAATGTATAAGACCTTAAGCTTCTTTGAGCCAAATGTTGAATGGAAAGAAATGAAACTATTATTCCCATAACGAAGCATTTGTTGCAGCTGCCAATCTGTTTGTATACCCAAAATAAAAGATTCCGAACCTGCGTTATCTTGGAAATAGAAAACATCCTTCTGATGACGCTGAATCCATATCTTTACACTGCACTCATCATTTCCCAGTAGCTCAAGTGAAGAATTACGAATAGTCCTTTCCATGTTGCGCACATCATTTCGAGTGAGAAAATTGTCGCGATTTAGAGATCCACCTTGCTTCTGCATCGCCTCAGCATGGTTCTGTAATATATTGTCCAAAGATACTCCAGCATAAAGCATAGACATCACTTTCTGGCGTAACTCATCCGAAATTCGTGGAGCATACATAGCTCTTGTCCCTACTGCATCTATGTCAATTATTCCATGACACGGCATTC